>NC_092818.1:163966712-164141712 GCF_023375885.2 Dermacentor andersoni | reverse complement strand
CAGGATCATCGTATAATCGTCGTTACTCTGACCAAACCAGTCAGTGAACCACCATTCGCGCCGTATGTGATCATTGCACGCTAATTTGCTGCATGGCGCCGAATCGTCACGGCGACTACCTGACTAAATGCTGCTTGAGGGTGCTTGAACGCTGAAGTCGTAATAATCTTGGGTAATAGCAAGAATGCATCGAACAATTTTCGAGTGAGCTTCTGACGCGCGCTGTGTCTACATTGTACGCGATTCCCGTCATCTATCGGTGCCATTATCTGCCATTATGAGGCTCAAATTTGGACGCGGATCATATGCTGATGGAGCAATTTTGACGGCCAGATACCGAACCTAACTTCAGAGGACGGTATACGGACGCGTCAACATCCCACTGCAGTGCTCCTAAGAGAGCTGGGCCGAGCCAAGATGGTTCCCTGACCTACAGGTCCCTGACCTACAGATCGATATTATCAGGATCCATGCGTAAGTTCCCTTGATAATTATTGTTCCAAGACACAGTGGGTCGGAAAAAATATCAAGGAGCATTTATATAGAATCGGCGAAAGTACCTAATTTGATGAGCACCGCGTGTCAGGGGTTGCGGGCTGTTCATCACTTCTCTGATGGAAATTTTGATGCCCTGATAAAAAAAATTCCACACACCAGTTGGTAAAGGGCAATGTCAATAACTTCGATCATGAGGAAGATATTCAAAATCTTTCTTGAAATTCTACAAACAGCGCTACAGAAGCGAGGAAACAAGGTGTGTGTATATATATAGTGGGAAGTAAGATACATGGTTATTTGTCTCACAACTCGGCTTCAAGCTGGGAACCACACTCTACTACTTTCATACATAGGTTAGATGGAGCATGTACGCTACACATCCGAACTTCATTCTGCAGTTATGTCGTACAATGCATGTCGTACATGTCGTACAAGTCATACATGGCATCGATGGTATCATCATCATCATCGTCATCATCATCATCATCCTTATAAGCCTATTTTATGTCCACTGCAGGACGAAGGTCTCTCCCTGCAATCTCCAATTGTCCCTGTCCTGCGCCAACCGAGTTGAACTAGCGCCTGCGAATTTCCTAATTTCATCGCCCTACCTAGTCCTGCCGACCTCGACTACGCTTCCCTACTCTTGGCGCCCATTCTGTAACCATAATGGTCCACCGGTTATCTAACCTGCGTATTACTTGATATGCCCAGCTCCATTTCTTTCTCGATATCACTTAGAATATCGGCTATACCCGTTTGCTCTCTGATCCAAAGCGCTCTATTTTTGTCTCTTAACGTTATGCCAAGCATTCTTCGTTCCATCGCTCTTTGCGCGGTCCTTAACTTGTTCTCAAACTTCTTTGTCAGTCAAAGTTTCTACCCCGTATGTCAGCACCGGTAAAATACATTGATTGTACACCTTCCTTTTCAATGATAATGGTAAGCTTCCAGTCAGGAGCTGACAATGTCTGCCGTATGCGCTCCAACCCATTATTATTATTCTGTGAATTTCCTTCTCATGATCAGGGTTCCCTGTGAGTAATTGACCTAGGTAAACGTACTCCTTCACAGACTCTAGAGGCTGACTGGTGATCCTGAACTCTTGTTCTCTTGCCCGGCTATTCATGATTATCTTGGTCTTACCCACTCCACTCTTACACTCTCTCTGTTAAGGTCCTCAATCATTTGTTGTAACTCGTATCCGGCGTTACTGAACAAGACAATTTTATCTGCGAACCGAAGGTTGCTGTGATATTCACTGTTGATCCTTACTCCTAAGCCTTCCCAGTTTAATAGCTTGAATACTTCTTCCAAGCACGCAGTGAATAGCATGGAGAGATTGTGTCTCCTTGTCTGACCCCTTTTCTTTATAGGTATCTTCCTGCTTTTCTTGTGTAGAATTAAGGTAGCTATGGAATCTCTGTAGATATTTTCCAAGATATTTGCGTAAACGGCCTGTACTCCTTGATTACATAGTGCCTCTATGACTGCTGGCATCTCTACAGAATGAAATGCCTTTTTCGTTGTCTATGAAAGCCACACAGAGAGGCTGATTGTACCCTGCAAATTTCTCGATTACTTGATTAATGACATGGATGTGATCAATTGCAGAGTATCCTTTCCCAAAACCAGCCTGTCCCCTTGTTTGACTAAAGTCCCGTGTTGCCCTTATTCTGTTGGAAATTATTTTGGTGAATATTTTATAATATACTGGGAGTAAGCTAATGGGCCTATAAGTTTTCAACTCTTTGGTGTCTCCCTTTTTGTGAATTAGCATATAGTTCGCATTCTTCCAGTTTTCTCGGACCCTTGAAGTCCATAGACACTTCGTATAGAGAGCCGCCAGTTTTTCAAGCATGTGTCCTCCATCCTTCTATCCATGTATCCTTATGTATCCTCTATCTTTGATTAAATCGACTGTTATTCCATCTTCTGCTGCCACTTTTCCCCGTTTCATGTCTTGCAAGGCCCTTCTAACCTCATCGCTAGTTATAGAAGGAGTCTCTGTAACCTGTTCATTAATGCTTCGAATTGAGGTATTGTGACTCCTCTGGGTATTGTACAGGTTAGTATAGAATTGCTCCGCTGCTTTTACTATTCCTTCGATATTGCCTATGATAGTACCCTGCTTATCTTTCAGAGCATACATCTTGGTTTGTCCTATGCCAAGTTTCCTTCTCATTGATTGATTTCATGCTGCGTTAATTTATTACTGCTTCCTCAATCTTTCTCACGTTATAATTTCGAACATCCCTTATTTTCTCCTTGTTGATCAATCTTGTCAGTTTCGCCAATTCTATCTTATCTCTTGAGTTGGACACTTTCATTCTTTGTCGTTTCTTTATTAGATCCTTTGTTATTCGGGAGAGATTGCCTACTGGTTGCCTTGGTGCTTTACCTCCCACTTCAGTTGCTACCTCTGAAGCCATCCTAGTTACGGTTTCATTCATTACGTCTATGTCATCTTCATCTCTCTTTTCTAAGGCTGCATATTTGTTTACAAGTACCAGCCTGAATTTATCTGCTTTTACCCTTACTGCATCTAAGTTGGCCTGTTTCTTCTTGACCAATTTTACTATTTCTCTCTTGAAATTGAGGTGCATCCTAGCCCTCACTAACCTCTTACACTGCCCCTTACCTAACACTTCTACATCCTGCTCTTGCTGAGACTGGCAGAAAGTATGAAATCAAGTTCATTTCTTGTTTCACCATTAGGGCTTTTCCAGCTTCACTTTCTGTTGCTACACTTCTTGAAGAAGGTGTTCAATATTTGCAGCTTATTCCTTTCCGCGAATTCTACCGGGATCTCTCCTCTAGCGTTCCTAGAATCGACGCCGTAGTTACCAATTGCTTGTTCACCAGCCTGCATTTGCCCCACTTTTGCGCTGAAGTCGCCCATTACTACAGTATACTGAGTTTCCACTTTTCTCATCGCTAATTCAACTTGTTCATAAAACTGATCAACTTGATCATTATCGTGACTGGATGTTGGAGCGTAGGCTTGTACTACCTTCAATCTATACCTGTTATTAAGTTTGATTACGACTGCTGCTACCCTCTGATTGATGCTGTAGAATTCTTCAATGTTGCCCGCTATGTCCTTATGGGTTAGGAATCCTACCCCGCGTTGCTTCTTATTTGGGAGACCTCTATAGCAGAGGACATGGCCGTTAATCATCACTGTATAAGCCTCACCAGTTCTTGTAATCTCACTAAGGCCAATGATATCCCAAATAATGCCTGATAGTTCCTGAAAGAGTCCTGCTAAGCTAGCCTCACTCGACAGATTTCGGGTGTTAAATGTTGACAGTGTTAGTTTCCACTGGCGGCCTGTCCGGGTCCAGAGATTCTTAGCACCCTCTGCTGCGTTACAGGTCTGACCGCAGCCTCGGTAAGGGCCATTAGGGACTAAGGGCCATTGGTTGATCGAATGATTCATTTGAGAGATTGACATTATACATTGACGTATTATTTTGACGCTTACGATAATTCTCCTGAAAGGAACATTATCTTCAGCACGATTCAAGCAACAAAAACCTGCATGCGATTTGAAACAGGCGCGCCAAAGAGTTGTGGCTTTGTTCACAATTTTCTGTCTTTCTTACCCCTTGGCAAACGTCAGTAAACACAGTACTAGAAACTCCCATGTGGCTGATAACCAATGCATTTGCGCAACATAATATGACGTAATTTTAATTTCAGCCTCTCGCAATCAACCGCGTAACCTGAACGCACCGCCATGTGAGCTCATCTTCATCTATTTGATGACACTGAAAATGTTGGCAACTTTCTTCGCCGGCTTTTCCACAACATTTGGTTGTCGTTAACGAATGTGCCGTAAGGACGTGAAGAAACGAACAAATAAGAACACACACACACATGCACATATACGCACAATGACGAGCGCATAGCCTCAGCGCGCCTGAATCGATTAGTAATGTATAGCGTACGCCATAAGGCATTTAGTACGATGTGCGCATAAGTGCCCTATATATGCAGCGAACCCCGGGCCGGCGATGACAAGTGACGCACGTCCGTTCTGCCGCATGTAAATAAAAGCTCGAAGGATCCTGTCAACTCTACAGGAAAGTATATCAACACACGGACTTCCCTGACAACGGGAAACCACATGCTCTGCAACAGCTTGCGTATGCGACTTGCTTTCATTACCCGCCACGCAGAACGAGATGTTGCAGCGAGAGTGTGACGTTCGGGAAAGAAAAGAAGTGGGCGTTCTGGCATCTGTTTTCAGGTGAGACGCGCGACGCCGCACGCGCAATCATATGCATGCACGCGGCTTCCAGGCAGGTTTCGAAACGCATCGGCCACGCCATCTCGCCTGAGTGCCACTTGCGACGCCTTCGCCATGCCGGCTTCACCTCACCAGGGGCGCAAAGTTTGCATTCTTTCCTCCAAGGACGCTCAGGTGCCGTCATGCTTAGCAAGGTCACGCTCACTGCACATCATCGCCTTCTTTGTGTGCGAGTTCTTCGCAGTTGGAATGTTGTTTCCTGCGCATCCCTCGGGATGTTGTGGAGGTGGTTTCAGAACAGCGACAACCATGAGGTTTTCTTACACAAGTAAATAGGAGGATTTGACACGATAATTTGCGCTAACACTAATGGTAGCTGAGTTTTTTATTTTTTTTATTTTTAGGATGAAGCAATTCACCCGCGAAATTTAGGCTTGACCGCGGTCTAACACTCACGCTCTTACTCGAGCGCTGCTTCCCCGTGTTGACATATAAATCAGCGCGCGCTTAACGCGACCGACTTTCCGGAGAGCCTCCGATGCAGTAGGTAAATAATTCCGGTCTTACAGCGTGAAAGGCAGGTGCACATGTCGTGAGGGAAACAAAAAAAAAAGCTGTAATATATGCGGAGTATGCCAGCCTTGCGGTAACGGGCGTTGGGGTTCAGGCATGTGAATGTCAGCAACGATATTACCATACGCAAAAAAGAACGCGAATTACTTTGTCACTGCATATGACCTCATTCTCTTTCAGTATTTAAATCTTCGCCGTCTAGCAGCAATAACCTTCACCAGGAAGAACTCTGCTCTTTTGCAGCAGCGGCCTCCAAACCCAGCTCAGAAATATAATATGCAGCTGTGAGTTCCAAGCGATAAACACTGATAAATTGTTACTCAAGCTCGAGGAGCCAAAAGGGGAACATATTCCTAAAATACTTTTTAGTGGACAAAAAGTTAGATCGGCGCTTGTGATATGTAGTCGTGAGCACTTATGTGCAAAGAGACGTGCTTATATGCCCTATACTGTGGGTGGAACTTGAACAAATGCATGTGCTTGGAACTTTCGACCTAACATCCGTTTAGTACATCGCCTCTTGCACCGATGGATGAGGACTGCAAAGATTATATACTAGGTGAGGGAGACAGAACTAAACTTTTATTTTCAGAAACGGTAATCTGAGTCAGAACCCGGTTCACCCTAGGTGGGAGGATTCCTTATTCCAAGAACCCTCTGGCTTGCAATGGGCTGCCTCCTTGGCCCGGGCGACAAGACTGCGTTGGATCTTTTTTATTTTTTTATGTTCTACAGAGTTATTAAAAATCGCCTGTGACAGCTAGCCCAATTCTAGGCCTTGAGCTGGATTATCCGAAGAGCCGGACATTACTTGCACGAGCACTCGAAACACATATTCCAGTAATAAACAAGAAACGTACTAATTAACTTAATAGTTCATTACTGTACTCCACAGATTGCAATTTGCGAATTACAGTCGGTGAGCTTGCAAGGCTGAAATTCGTTCCACATGGAATGAATTTCCAGGACACCAGTTTCGAGATACACGCCGCCAAGCTCGCGGTAAAAATGCACTGTTTTTCGACTTACTTTTTTCCAAAACGATCGTTCTGCATTGAAGCACAAAAGGAACCGGAACGGCCGTGCAATTTGTCGCACATTTTGGCAATGAATATATGTCTAAACTGGTGTCATCCCGAAAATTTCTTCCAAGTGGATGCGCCTTGGAAACTTACCGACTGCAATTCGGAAATTGCAATACTTGTGCAGTAATGTAACTAATAAAGAAGTTAATTAGTGAATATTTGTTAATCAGCATATTATGTGTTTTGATTTCTCGTACAAGTAATGTCCGCGTCTTCGAGTAATTCAGCTCAAGGACTGAAGTTGTGTATATCTGCCGCTGGTAATTTTTAAAAATACTTAAAACTTAAAAATGATCACCCCGTGTATTCGGTTAGCGGCACGGACAGACCGCAAGTTAACTCTCTGTTGTGACGTTCTTGTTCTTATTAGCTTATTGTTTATCGTTATTTTTTCGGTCATTTATTTGTTTTAATATTACCGTTTTTTGTTATTATAATAATAAGAACTTCTTTATTTCCATCAGTGATGGAGGAGACTGCGGGTAAAAGTCGCTTTAGAGGCAAGCGTCTTGACTGGAGACCGCAGCCTCCTTTACAAGGCAAACCGCGATTGAACAGGATATACATACATAGCAATTGACTACATGTGAAATATGCACAAGAAATAAACGCAAAAAACATAAATTATCTGAAAAAAATATTTAAGAAAGAATGAGAGACAGATTGTTCACGTAACGCTCGTACATCAGATATATAAATATCAGGACTTGATTTCTGAAACAAATTTTAAAATGTTGGTAGTGTGTATGATATCTTTTGTGTAGAATAATTGGCTCGCGTAGTGACCACCTTCCACTGTTCCGTACACTTTGTGACGTAAGAATGTGTGTTTCTGGTGAGATTAGATAACTCACGAAGAAACTTTAAGTTCTCTTTTACCTCCCGTTTGAAAGCTTGACTTAACGTGTAATTATAAAGGTTAAACACGGGTATTATATTTGCTTTCGGAAATAAGCCTGATGTGTGGGCATTGTAAGCTAAGTTAAATAGAGCTCGCGAAAATTTTTTATGAGGTATATGCATCTTCTCTAGATTCGTACGTAATGTGGTACCCCACACGAGCAGACAGTAATAAAGTGTAGAAAGAAATGGGGTGTTGTTAACAAGAACCTTGATTCTGTAAGGTAAAAGAGGTCTCAGCCGCACCACCATGCCAACTACACGAGATAATTTGCCTAATATCGATTCTATGTACATGTCCCAAAACATATTTTGTGTGAAAATAACTCGAAGTATTTTAAAACTATTTAAAATTTCTATGTTTACATCGTCATAAACGAGGTTTATGGAACTAATTATTTGCTTAGACTTGGGCCTAGAGATTATTGCTTTTGTCTTATTTATAGTGGTTTGTAGACAGTTTTGTTTTGACTATACACGAAGAATTTTCAGAGCAGTGTTAGCTTTATTCTGAAGGCTACTTGAGTCAGGTGATGAAAAATATATACTGGCATTGTCTGCGTATATTACGTATTTCGCATCTTTATAGATATTTACTAGGTCATTTATATATACGATAAACAGGAACGGGCCGAGAATACTACCCTGAAGAACGCCTGTGGTGATATGTTTTAAATTTGAGCGGCTATTATTTATTTCAACATATTGATAGCTATTATCAAGACAAGATTTTATAAGGATTACACAGTGCCCTCGAATACCGTAGGTTTGAAGCTTATCAAGTAGAACAGAGTGAAGGATGCAATCAAATGCTTTAGTCAAATCAATATAAATACCAAGGACAATGTTCTTAATTTCAATTTGCGATAAAATAAATTCCTTTTGATGGAGTAGTGCTAATTCCGTAGACCATCGTTTCCTAAATCCAAACCGGGCTGGATAAATTAGGCTGTGCTTGTCAAAGAACGTTGAAAACTGCATTAGTATTAGTTTTTCTAGCCCTTTCGAAAAAAAGACATCTAATATAGAAATGAGTCTGTAATTTTTAATATCATTAACGTCACCTTTCTTGAACAATACCGAAACTCTGGCTATTTTCATCCGTTTAGGAAAGAGAGCGCTTCACAAGGACATATTAAAAATTTAGGTAATGTACATGGAAATTATATCAAGCACGTACTTGATAGGGCGAACCTGCATCTCTTCTGCATCGCAACTTGAGCTATCTTTTAGTGAAATGAAAACTGATGTCACCTCATGCTCAGTAAAGGGGTGAAGAAAGTGTGAAGATGAATTTCTGTTTGGCATAAATTCACTAACATCAGATGATGCACTACCATCAGAACAGGTAACAAGGTAATCATTAAAAACATTTGCAAAAGCACTTCCCGATACTTCGTTTCCACCAAGTACTAAAGTTTGTATTCGCGGAGCAGACTTTCGGCAATTTAAGACATCATTTAGCTTTTTCCATAAGATATCAGGTTTGTTCAAAAACCCTCAAATACTGCACAAAAATAGGACTTCCTATGCAATTTTAGTTCTTTAGTTAGCTTATTTCTATATGACTTGTATTCCTTAATTGCATTTGGATCCTTAGTCTTGATGAACTTGTGGTAGAGCGCATTTTTGTAATGAATTCGTTTTAGCAATTCGGGGGTTATCCACGGCTTCCGTACTTGTTTACCGAGCCTGAGCTTTCTTACAGGAAAATGGCTCTTATATATTCGAGAGACTTCATCAGTAAGCTTGCCGTACGTGATTTTAGCGTTATCTATTTCTAAAATTTGTCTAAGGTCGCAGCGTAGTAGTTCGTCTCTGAAGCTATCTAGACGTGTTCGAGTAATACTTTGAAAAAGTATATATTCATGTTTCCTGTTCTTTCTAAAGTTGTGTTTTCTTAATAAGAAAAATACTGGAAGGTGATCACTAAGATCGTGTGACATCACCCCGGTAGTATCATTTTCAGTGTCAGCATTTGTGATGAACAAGTCCAACAACGATTCGCTTTCGGTTGTAATCCTTGTTGGCGTACGGATTAAATATGATGCGTTTGAAGCTAAAATATTTAACATAGCCTTTTGCAGTGCAGAAGTGGTCAGCATGTCGACATTAACATCACCAGTGGACACCAAGTAATTGCTATTTTCTGCAGTAAAAGACAGCAGCTGTTCATAAAAAGAAAGGAACCGAAGAAGAGGACCATTTGGAGGCCTGTAGCAAACAGAAAATATGTACTCATTCGCACGAACTGTTACCATTTCAAAATAATTTTCGCAACAAACACAAAAGTCGGGAAGCAATTCGCAACTTATGTGCTCTTTTCATATCATTTTTTTTTATTCCTTAAAGACCTCGTAACGGGGTATTACATAAGGGTTTTGCTGTTTAACAACAGCAAAACAACGCCGTCGCGGCCGTTTGTTCGGTTCACGCAAAACGATTGATAATGTCTAAACTTAGGCACGCCACGAGCATCTCTGCACCAAGTTTCACTGACCATTACAGCATCAAACAAAAAATGAAAACCATACACAGTGCCCTCGAATACCGTAGGTTTTTCGAGCTTATAAAGCAGAACAGAGGGAAGGATGCAATCAAATGCTTTAGTAAAATCAATATAAGTACCAAGGACAATGTTCTTAATTTCAAATTGCGATAAAATGCGAACTGTTATTATTATATAAGCAACTGTTATTAATAATAACTGTTATAAATAACTGCTATAACTGTTATTACCATATAAATGTTATTTTTATTTTTTCGTTATAACGCAGAGAAACGGTGTAGCCTAGGTACTCTTTGCCTATATCTCTCGACAGCAACTAATATATAATAAAACAGAGCAGACGGCGCCTTTAGGGAAGCGTCGGCTTTGGCTTGTGAAAGCCTCTTTCAATAACTAGGGCAGAGCTCACAAATTTAATGACATTGTAAATATATTTGCGCAATTAGTTGCGCAATTTAAGCGTCTCTTGAAGTCAGCAGCGTAATAAACAGATCGTATTAGTATCTTACGTATTAAGTTTGTGATGTGCTCTAATGGTGCTTCTTACAATGTGGTGGCTTTTGTTTCAGAGATAGTGTAACTTCCGTAATTTCGAGTACTGTTAAAGAAACACCAGCGGCCGCTGTCTAACTTTCTTGAACGCCGCGGGAAACGTATCGCGCGTGTATGAAATCAGTTGCATCCGCACTTGAAAGCAGGGAAGCTGGGCATGTCGTTCTACCGGAGTCTTCCTTCTCAAACTGCGCGCTGTCTGTTCCTTCTTTTTTTTTTTTTACTGTATTTGAGTTTCTCAATGCCGCCACAGGCGCTGACGCCATGGATGCATCGGCTGTTGCATTGTTATGTGAGACTCCAAGACAATGTACATTGTCACGTGTCGTGTTGCATTTTCTCGCGTGCTCACCGCAAGACGTCTCTATAAGAAAGAAGAGCAGGCATTCCATGAACACGTACACGGTTCATTTTTACATGTCGGCACCGGTCGAAACTAGACGCATACCACGAGTTTTATTTCCTTCTCGCAGCTACTTAAGTAACGCTTACACACAAAGTGTACCTTTGCAGAATACTCAGCTGCCTACAAGGGTAGTGATGCTTCATTTCACCGTAACAAGAGGTCACCCGTCGGCACCAATGCACATTACGTGTGACACTGGTGTGGCGACGCGTTACGTATAGTTACTGCAACATGCTACCTGTGGTAGCGTGTACAGTAACCACGTTACATAGGTCGGCCGCGCTTCAGGCCGCAGTCTTCTCAGTCAGAATGTATTGAGAGGTTAGTTGGTTCATGATCAGAGAAAAGCAACGCAATGTCTCTATATAGTCTTCTCTTCTTCTTTACTATATGTGAAATATGGAAAGATTGGTCTCATAGAAAGCGCCAGTTAGGAAAAAGATAAATATACTAGCCATATTAGGATATAGCTAGGATAAAACAAAAACAGTAGATATACAAAACTCTGTCTATAGTTTACAGGGTGCATTATTTTATCGTTAACGGAACATTTAAACATCACCTTTGACATATAGCACAACTCTGCTCCCCTTGAGCTATATATTACTCTCAGATACACCCATTATTGTCACAAGAGATGAAAGGAATAATTAACTAATTAGCAAATTTTTTCTAATTAACTTTTTAAATACTCATATTATGCCACATATTGTGATTTACATATTATAGCCGATTACCTTAGTGCCACACCTACTCGGAATGAATTCTGCATATAGCACCAGTTTCTAGATATGCATTCCCAAACTTTGCGACGAAATGCATTGGTGTCCCAGTAACTTTCGAGCGTCAATGCATAAAGAAAGCGTTTTATTAACAATGTAAGTGGAACAACAGTGTATCTTTACGGCAAGTTTGACTGCGCCTATCTCAAAGCTAGTGCTAATTTCAAAATTCCTTGCAAGTGTATATGCTATGTGAAATCACTGACATCAATTCGTGTTTTCTGATAGATGCGCTGAAGTAATTGGTTGAAAAGATGCCGAGTAAAGTTTTCATAATTAGTAAATTATGCGTATTGATTCGCAGTGTAAGTAATGTCGAAGGGTCGAAGGGGCAACCTCGATGCCGACGAGACGGTCAGGCCCGTATAGTCAGGCCAGTGTACACCGGGCACCTCGAGCCCCTGGCGACCGCGACTCGCACGTGAGCACGTAGACGTTGTACGCTTTGAGCGTTCCCGCCTTGTTGCACGGGAACAAGGTCGGCGTACCGCGGAATAAGTAATTTTACATTCATTGCTTTATTTTCGGTGTGCTGATAAGACGAAATGAGTATTGTTAAACTGCAGTGCCTGGGAACATTGTGAGAGACTGCTAGCAGGAATAAGCCTGTTTGATTCAGGTGATCGCGTGGAAAGCCGGTGATTGGGATGTGCTGTGGGCAAAGAGGATCAGCGATGCGAGGGGTGTCAGAAA
This sequence comes from Dermacentor andersoni, assembly GCF_023375885.2. Lineage (NCBI taxonomy): Eukaryota > Metazoa > Arthropoda > Arachnida > Ixodida > Ixodidae > Dermacentor > Dermacentor andersoni. Next base: position 164,129,459 of record NC_092818.1, on the reverse strand, counting down.
TTCACTGAAAGTTTGTTACTCGCTGTGAAAACAGCCCGAATATAATTTGAAGCAGCGCGGAGGAATCGAGGACAGGTACAAGAAAACAAACACGACAGAACGAGCGTTGACTGCCAACTGAAGTTTATTCGAGAAAGCACCAGCCATATCATGGTCTGTGGAAAACACAAGAACCACCATTATCGACAGACATGCGCACAGAGGCACTACAACTACGAAATACCCTTCGCGCTACTTCAAGTTATATTCAAGATGAACCAACTTGTTGCGAAATCGACTTGTTGCGAAAACACCCACGTACGAAAGATTCAAAGAAAAAGAAAAGGTTACGAGCAACCTCCAAACACGTTCCGAAATTAAGAGCTGGCTTAGAAAAGTCCCGCGACACAATATCCCGACTACGTATGCTACCTATTTCTTTGATGCGCTTTTCTCCTAATGGAATATTTCCCTTACAAGCGTGCTTCTCCTTTAAACACGTTCCCCAGTGGCGCCCGTCTCTTTTTCCCTGGCTGCGCACTTGCACGACGCCGACCTCGAAAACATGATCTTGGATTGTAGCGCGAAGTGAACACGGACACAGAAAGGAGCAGACATGAAAAGCCTGATGAAGGAGCAGAGCTCGAAAAGCCTGATGTAACGTACCCTCAACCCACAGGCATGCTGTTACTCACACTGTATGCTATACGGTGGCCATACACTACTCAAAGTATCTACAGCGAGGCAACTCGTGTTCCGATGTTGCCGAGGGCGTTTGGCACGCGCCGCGTGCGTGCAGCCGTTTTACAACGTGCAGGCTCGCTCTCTGAATGAATGTCGCACTGTGCGTCACAATTTGCTTCCATGGACATTCTCGGGACGTCGAGGAACGCCGGGCAGAGCGTCGAGCGCGGCCAAGGTCCCTGCGGCCTCCAGTGCGGTCTGCGTTGGTCACTGTAAGCAACCTGCCCTTGGAACACCCTAAGTGTGAACATGTTCATGTGTGCCACGATTGAACATCCACTATTCTCATCTCCTGCGAGCGTAGAATCGTCTCCTGTCCGGTGAAACACATCGGTAATTTTCAAGCGCCCACTGGAACCTAAAAATTGAATAAAACGTCTAAGCTAATCTTCAGTTCAGAAACCCTTTCCTTACACGTGATACTATATGTTCCATACGTGCAGAAAGCTCATCTTACAGGATCACGTCGTCAGACAAAATTTGCGGTAGTTTGAAATTGGAAGTGGAATCTTTTTAAAACTGTCATAAGGAGGCCTTTACACTTTTTTCTTTCATTCGGTATGGCCGAAGTGCAAAGGAGAATACTTCTGAGCTGCCGTTTCTTTTTTATGAATTTAAAGGAGAGTTTGGCCACTGTAGTGGCGCTGGCAACTTCTCGCCTCAGGACAAACAAATGAAAGCACTGGAAGCATTGAAAAACACTGAATACAGTGAAATCTCAAGGGGTTCTGCACACTAAAAGGAATGTACAAAAGCGAGTACAGGACACTGTGTTGCCTTTGTAGCTTTACCAACCTGCCGCGCAGTAAACGCAAAACAAGAATTTTGTTAATACAAGTATGACGCACGGTAGTTTGCCGGCCGGTATTGTAAAGCCAGCGTATTTGCCGAGTACAGGCTTCGTCCAAAGGGGAACTTATAGGTTCACTTCACCTTTTCTATTCAAATATAAATAAATACAATTTTAAATATATGGGTGAGATGAAAAAATCTCTTCATTGTCGTTATTTCAGTATGTTCCACGAAAACGTTGCTTTTCGTCGGGTTTGTCATTGTTAGTGCTTTTTGATGACCTCAACGACATTAAGTTATGTCTGTAACTACATATCTTTCCCTTGTTTTTATCTCTCTTTCTTTCCTCCCTGTTACTAATATTTTTTTTTATCCGCACAAATTAGCAACATAGGCGAGGGCGCGGTCTGCATTGGGCGGATAACAGTATCACCTTGCGGTCAAGCACTTGTATGTGAGATGATTACCGGAAGCTCGTACTTGTCAGGCACCCTTGGTTATTCGTTTTATTTCGTGATCGACTCCCGACCCTTCTAATAACAAAACAAAACAAAACAAACGTTGGCTCTAGAATCCTATATTATTACGCACTGACATGATCTCTCATCAGTGCTCTCCTGTCATCGATGTTTCTTCGTTTTCCTGTTCTCGACGTGCTTTCAAAAGCTATAGCGACATAGCCGCGGCAAGCGATTACGCGCGCATTCCGTGCGTTTCGTTCACGCGCCATTACACGTTGCGCTCGCGAGTTAATCGCTTTACTGAAGAGGCAACTCACGCTTCTCTGGCGATGATTTCCGTGTATCCTCCTCGAACAACCGACCGCGCGATGAGCCTTCCTCCGCCGCCCCCGCGTGCTTCAAAGCTTAGTTGTGCTTCGGTGAGTGTCCTTGGCCTTCAAGAGTGTACTCTCGTACAAACTTAGTTTGCCGGCGGATCATTATTTAACATCCCTCCTCCAGATTCCTTTATTCTCTCTCTCTCTCTCTCTCTCTCTCTCTGATTTCTGTTTCATTATCGACGCCTCATTTAATTCTCCCCCTTCGCTTTCTTTCCCTCCTCCTCTTTTGTCATGAGGATGCTGCGGCTGACATCAGCTGTTCGCAGCTGCGCGCTACATTTGCGCCAGCTTTGGCCATGTGGCGCTACCTTACAGTAGACGGCACAACCGCATATAAATAGAACATGACCTCCGAGATAGTGCGTGTCGCCCGACGCCCTACCTCGGAGGCCATAAATGGGATTAGCGTCCTTTGAGACTCGCGTTACGTTACGCGGGTTGGTTTTCGGAGTCCCTCTACGTCCTTCAGCAGGCGCACGTTATGAGCGACATGCTATCGACGTGAATCGCCGGCTGCCATTGCGTATGGGACAGAATTGCAGTGTCCTGCGAAGTGGTGTGATTATCTGGGTGCTTCGAAACCCCTTCTTGGATTGCAATGCCTACAACGCTTCGAGGAGGAGGAGGAGAGGCGTTGCTTGTTGCAGGCGGACGCAGCCTTGCAAAAGTTGACGGCGTTACCTGAACGCCATCTATCAAACGCAGTGCGTTCTGAAACGTACACTTAGCAGTCCAGCTAACAACACCACCAGGTATCAAAACCAAGTGGACGCGGGGCCGAACACGTTGCGTGTTTTCCAGGCCACGACGACCCACACAGTTCACCATTTACTATGCGACCTTGTATCACAGAGGAACTTTAGGAAGAGCTGAAGCACCTCTCTGCTAGAGAGAGAGAATGAAGAGGAAAGGCAGGGAGGTTAACCAGATATGAGTCTCCGGTTTGCTACCCTACACTGGGGATGGGGGATAGGGGTTAGAAAGATGACAGAGAGGAAAACGCAAAAAAAAACAAAAAAAAAAAAAACACGCACACATGGAGGCACACACACACAAAAGGCGTTCCAGTTAAAGTCGTTCACACAGGCCGGTAGATCGCAAAAAGCGCAATAGCGCTTGCACGGCCTTCTTCTGTGACGGTAGGTCTTTTCGATGTTGTAGAATTCGTTTTTCGGATAACGCTTGGTCGTCCAGTTGGTCTAGTTCGTGGCGAAGGCGTGCCCTCTGTGTACTGTACTGCGGGCAGGCACACAAAATATGGCCAATTGATTCTTCATGGCCGCAGTGGTAAATATCCTGCTAAATATCCAATGTCATCGCTGGAACAAAATATCACTTGCGTTTGAGTGTGGTGTCGTCTTGCGCTTGAGTTCGTCTATTAATATCGTACGTGCGGCTTCAAATTCAGGACACTTTAGTACGTAATGTTCAACGCCACCAAGAGCTTGACAATGCACACACACAATAATGATGGGCCAACTCTTGTCTTGCACAGCCAGCTGGAGTTTGCGCTTACCCTGTACGAATGCAATGTAGGAGAGCGGCATCAGTTCTTTCAAGCCCCTCAATCACACGAGGTTAATTCGGTGGAGACTACAGGGAACCTGTGGCCTTCTTCGTGTCTCCTTTTTCGCCTTGGGTAGCCTTCTTCGAATTGACTGAAGCTGCAGCGCCTTGCGCACCAGACCACAGACTGTCAGCGGCCTCGTTGCTTGATGCGCCGATATGAGAATGTTTCAATGAATACTCCTTGTCTAGCATTATGAATGTTTGCGTCACATTATCCACGTGTGTTTGCTTATTATATTCGAAATCAATTAAAATCTACGTGTATAGAGAAAATAAATAAATAATAAAATTGCCACTCACCTCCTGTTAAGTATCACTGTATAGCTGTGGTTCACCGACAAATAGTCATACAGTTCCTTGTGGTGTATATACAGGGTTTTCTTTTCTTTTTCTCTTTTTTTAACCATACAGATTCGTTATAAAAAAGTAACGAGCGCAGTGACCGTGACGCCATTGCAGACAAGTTCCTAGGCGAGGCGGACACACTTTGCCGCTAATAACGTGAGCATCAGAATACTAATTAATGAACATTTATCAATTAACTTCTTTATTAGTGCCTTACGGGCATTTCTCTAAAAGGCAAACTCTTGGGATCGTGAAAAGCGAACGTAAGGTCTCCAAAGCTTCGCTAATGCTCGGCTTGAACCGCTCGTCCTGGTTTAGACGTAGGCAGTGCTTGCAGCTCAGAAGGCCGGTTTCGGGTGAGTGGGGTCGGCACCTAAAGCCTCTCTTATCGTTTTTTCCAAGCTCTGTAGCGAACGCCCCCGCAAGAACAATCAATGGGAGTCTACATAGAACGCGAGCAAGGTAGCCTTGAATGCATACCACCGACCTCCTTGAAATGACGATGTAACCGACACAACTCGCACGAGATGACTCGTATGTACACTTCTCGAGGTCAGCGGAGCACAGATGGGCTCGACAGTGACAGCTTGGTGTCGAAGACAATGGGCAGTGCCCAGAGTTCTCGAACAGGAAAATGGACGGCGTGTGCCGTGCGAGTCCCCACTGGCCCTCCCAGCAAACGGCAAAGACTATTGCAATTGCTTTGTTTGTGCAGAGACTGTCGACGTATATACCACTTTTGCGCGCGTGTTATGGCCCTGCCACATAAACAATAGTTCATATTGCTTTCGACCTTGACCCCTCTATCTTCGGGGCCAGTGCCTTACACTAGTGCCTATCTAGTACTAGTACTAGTGCCTACACTAGTACTCCATTTTTGTTTAGTACGTGCCTTTGACACTAAACGAAGTGGTGGCGATACATATAGAAAATTTATCAAAACAATTTCCAATCCTAATTTCCAGGAAAGAAAGCTGAAAGGGATGTATTTCGTGATGCTATGTGCACTGCACGTGTTTTACAACTATGTGGAAGCGGTAACTGTCTGTACAGCTTCGAGGAAACCGAATCACAAACTACAGCAACGCTGGAATTTTCTGAGTCGCTCGCAATAAACTATTGCCGGCTTTTTTTTTCTTTAGTTGCACTAATACTGACACTTTAATGTAAGAGCTAGCAGAATATCAGTTGACAGCTTGGTGAATGTGTTTTGTATCGCAAACTCACATGTGCTGGTTTGTGGGGACTTCAATGCACATAACGTCATCTGGGGCAGAGAATATAACGATTCCCGTGGAAGCATCATAGAGTCTGCCGCAGAAAAAAGTAATCTGATCGTGTTAAATGACAGCTCTCCAACGTTCTTGCGGGGGTTTCGTTACTCAATCTGCATAGATGTTACGCTCTGCTTACAAGACCTTCTTGATGGCGTTGAATGGTCAACGGACATAGAAATGCACGGTAGCGATCATTTTCCGATCCTGGTAAAACATCGCCTCATACGGACTGAGGGGGCCCGGCGCTACTCAAAATATACTAATTGGCAAAGTTTTCGTCACCATTTAAGTAACTCATTGGGCGAAAATCCGAGCTTTCAAAGTTTCGCATATATATTGTGCGAGTCTTACGAGATCTGCACAAAGCAAGTCATTGTTCCAAATGAATACGCTGCAGTCGACGGGGGATATGAATGTCTAAGAGCAATTAGAAGACGAGCAGAACGGGCTTACCACCGCAGTGGAAAGCTGGATGACTACAAGATGGCACAGAAAGTTCGGTGAACTTCGCGCAGACGCTTAAAAAAATTAGGTACGAGAAGGTGGCGAGAATACTGCGCGTCGTTGTCTCCGTTTACTCCAGTTCCCAGAATATGGTCAGTTGTCCGATCTTTTAGTGGTCCAGTTACCCAGAGCCATCCCTTCCGAGCCCTTGCCGTAGCTCGAAGCACTCCGGAAACATCTGTTGCTGACGAATTCTGTCAACTTATATCCAGACCAGGAATTCCGTTTACTTGCCTACAATTTAACAGATCGACAACACTAGCAGAACAGAAAGTTCGTGCGTGCTTTATATCACAACATCCTCAACTTGACTGTGAGTTTAGTCTAAATGAATTGAAATGTGCTCTTTCATCATGCCGTACAAAGACAACCGCAGGCCCAGGTGGTGTCACGTATATGATGTTAAAGAACCTACGTCCAGTAGGCAGAATTGCTCTTTTGGAGATATTTAATGATATCTGGATAAGAGAGACTCTTCCAGATTCATGGAAATTAGCCCGGGTAATTCCAGTTCTAAAACCAGGAAAGACTCCCCTTGTCTTGACTCCTACCGACCCATCAGTCTCACAAGCTGTTTTTCCAAACTAATGGAGAAGATGATAGACCGTCGACTGCAGTGGTGGTGTGAACACACAAATGTGTTTTCCAATTACACGACCGGTTTTCGACAAAATCGGCGTACAATGGATTCAGTATTAGACATTGCCACATGCGTCGAACATGAACGTAGTTGCAGAAATGTGACAGTAGGAGTATTTTTAGACATTCAAAGAGCATTCGACACTGTTAATCACATACACATCCTTGCTGGTATGTTAGAGCTTGGCCTACACGGTCGAGCACTGCGATGGGTATCAAATTTCTTGAAAGACAGAAAAATATTTATGGAAACAATCGAAGGAGAGAGTAATTATCACAGCATCACGCAGGGCGTTCCGCAGGGCAGTGTTCTCAGTCCGTTTTTATTCAACTGTGTCATGGCAGCCTTGCCACTAAAACTCCCGTCTGTTCTACAGTATTCGCTGTACGCAGATGACATCTGCATATGGGCCTCTGGATCTCATACACAAGACATTCAAACAACGCTGCAAGAGGGTCTTGATAGTATCGACACCTTTTTAAAAGAAAGAGGCATGAGTCTTTCATACGCAAAGACAGCCGTACTTCCTTTCACTAGACGACAGCTGAACAATTTCCAACTTACGCTTAATGGGCAAACTTTGATGTTTGTCAAAGAGCATAAATTTCTTGGAGTTATTCTTGACCGCCAGCTAACATGGGCTTCACACATCCGCGCAATTGAAAAGCAGACTAATGCAGTAATAAACGTACTTTGGCGACTCGCTGGCACAACGTGGGGGGATCAGTCTCTTCACTACTACAGGTTCATAACGCACTCATAAAACAAGCAATTGCTTACTCGGCACCTATTCTCCATGGTTTATCGCAAACTTCTGAGGAACGTCTTCAACGTTTACTGGCAAGAGGGCTGCGAGTGTGTCTTGGGGTTCCGCAGGCTACCTCGAGTTCTTTAGTAATTGCTGAAGCTCGTCACCCACCATTTCCAGTCATACGAACGGTTGAAACATGCCGACATATTTATCGCATCTTAACCCAACACGAGAAGCATCCATTAAACCTCGCGCTTACCGAAAGAAACAAAAGCAAAATTCACGATGTTGTTCGAGAACATAAAGCATTATTACCAAGATTTGAATTACGCAAAGTGGATGTTTGTTACCCTCCCTGGATGTTAACATGTCCTAAAATAGAATTATTGGTTGACGAGATTATATCTAAGAGAGACATGTTCATAGTAGCCGCACAACAACTGGCCCTCTTTCAAATTTACTCCTTATATCCCCAGTACATCCACATTTATACAGATGGTTCGTGTCATAAAAATTTCTCGACTTCAGCATTCTTCATTCCACATTTAGCGCTAGAGCAAACATTCAAATTATCCCGAGAGACATCTTCCACCGTGGCAAAACTGTTTGCGATCCTGTGTGCTTTGCGTTTCATAACATCAGAAAAACATTCGCAAAAATGGGTTATCTTTAGCGATTCGCAAGCCGCTCTCACATTACTACAGAGCAATAAGAAACATTCTTTGAACACTTTGCTATTGTATGAGACACTCAAAGAACTTACAAAAGCAAGCGCAATGAACCACGTAGTTGCATTCCAGTGGATACCTGGGCACTGCAATATTCCTGGTAATGCTGCAGCGGACGCAGCTGCGAATCGGGCGCACAGTAACGCGGACAACCAATCTTCCTCTATTGCGTAGTGAAGTCCATCTGCTCCTGAGACAGATTTCTTGTCGCCTCAGCAAAACTACCTGGTTTGATCAGCAAACTAAAAACTCGGAGTTATACTTTATAGACCCATGTATAAGCTTATCAATGCCGGAAAATCTAAGAGACAACAGAAAATTTGAAACGTTGGTACACCGCCTGCGTCTTGGTACTGCATTTACAAAACACTTCTTGTACAGGATAAAATGTGTCTCTAGTCCGCAGTGTTCTTGTGGCCATCCGGACGAAGATGTGAATCATCTTCTTCTCGAGTGCATGAAATACAATCCACAAAGAAGGGTACTGCAAGCAAATTTGTTGATGTTAGACAGTAGACCATTCACTCTAAAAGAGATACTTGGCCCATGCCCAACTGCGGGCCTTCAAAAAAGAGCGCTTCTTGCTCTGAAAGAGTTTTTAGAGGACACCAACATTTTGGGAAAATATTAGGTATCAGATGATCCGAATAAGCTAAATGAGTAACGCAAACGTTGTTCGTGGTTCATAATTGGTTTATGTGGTGATCGCAACTTTTACGCAATATGTATAATTCTGTTCTGTAGTTGCAGTGCATTACATGTGTTGTGTGTTTTGACTGTACAAAATATCTGACTTTATATATGTGTACGTGGACTGAACTAATGCACAGAACTTTGCGACTCATGTACTGTTGGACTGTATATTTTTTATTCATCCAGTGTTGTACTGAGTGCCATATTTCGTGTCGCTATTCTCCCTTTTTACGCAAATTTGTTTCCTTTGCCAAGTGACAAGGAGTAGCCGGTGCCACCATCAAGGCGCCAACCTCTCCTAATATTCATCTAAAAAAAAAAATTGCGATAATTTTATTGTCACTATGCGAGTATCTTCATGGGCAGCCTCTAGATAAGGAGTACAGTCTGTGCAGTTATACACGTAATTAACACATCTATGTTAATTAACTTTCAATTACTGATTCTAAGTGGCAAACGCAAGAGAGCAGTTTCGAGTCAGTCCTCGACAATATCTAGCTGAGCGAATAAATTTTCACTAAACAGGCTCTCGTAAGCTACGTGAAGAAATATTTCACATTCTAAGGCTCATTCCAAATACAGGGAGAGATAATCAAGTAGGGGGAAGGAAGCTACTTACATACTTTACAATGATGTAACAAACAAACAAACAAACAAACAAACAAACAAACAAATGATGCACCTATGTTAACATGAAAGGCTGTATAGATCGCTTGTATTGTCACTTCGGTGAAGTGTTTGCGAACCCAGCCCCGCCCACGGGCACGGTCTAGTTCCTGTTGAGCACCCGGGATGCGAAGCCCGACTTGTTAAAATGTCGCAGGGTGTTTTGCGGGCTTCTTCCATGGCGCGCGAGATGGGCCGCGTGGCACGCGGACCATGCATGGAGTGCCTCGGCACTGTCAGCCGGCAGCCCGTGCGCGGAGTATAGCAGCCAAGGAGTTCCTCCTGCGGTACCGCGAACGCACTGCACCGCACGAACAAGGGTTCTCCACCTCACCGCCGTTATTTCAAATGTCCGTAGCGGCGAGACCGAGGCTTTGCATGCGTGCTTGCGTCCATTTCGCGCGCACCCGACACGCAACCCCGCTGCATGGTTGCCACCGCGAAATGTTACGCACGCCGATCGCGGGCAGCAAGGTGGATTTTGTTTTCTGCTTAAGCTCCCCGACCTACGATTCTTTCGTCTCTCTCCCTCTCTCTATATATCTGTACTTTAAAACCTTGACCGCACACGTGAATGATCATCATTCCCGTAGCTTGCGCGTTCGTTCACTTCCACTGTGAGATCGAATGGCCTCATACATTTTTTTCTTCTTTCTTTCCTGTGAGCTGTTATCAGATTAAAATTGTGAGTTCATGCTCACAGGCGTCTTGCTATATATGTGGAAATGAGGAAGAGCATATGCTTTGACTAGTTGGCTTGGCCAATGAAGTGACGAATACATACACCTTTGCACCTTTCCGTTCCGTATTAGAGACACGAGCTTTACGAAATGCTGCGAACATGACAGACATATTTAACTTACAACAGCCCAGTGATAACGACACATCCAGCGGGCACCAAACTGTGTTCTGGCTAAAGTGAGTGTAGTTATCACCAGAAGCCCTCAAGGGAATCTGATGAAGCAATGAGGCCCACAGACTCTGAACCAAATGCGGTATATATAGGAAATGCGGAGGCGTCAAAATGGAGCGTTTATGTATAGGGCCTCTTGACATCGTTTGTGCCTCCTTTTAGCTTTCACTGCCATGCCGAAGAGCTCTCCCACTTTCTTTTCCCTTTCCCCTATCATCATAAAGCAATAAACCTAAGTCGCCTCCTCCTACGCGCGGCCGTTCGTTCCCCTCTGGAGGAGACGCCCCTATCGCGGGCCGCAGGCGAGTGGGCACGATTGTTTGCCCAAACTACGACGACGAGAGGCGATCGTTGAAGAGTAAAACGTTCTCTCGACCGAGCCGCAAGAGCGTCGTCGCTTTCATGCACCTGACACAAGAGCTCAGCGACCGCCCGCGTCGCACGGGGAAGCGCTTGGGTCATTTCGAGACTGAGCTCTTCCCTCGAGACTGCGCGTTGACCCAACGGTTCTGGCTGACTCCCACCTCGGAAGACGCGCGTATTGTCTGCCGACTTTCGAAATAGAAAACTTAAGCGCGTGGAGGTGCCCATGTGTATATATATCTACACGTCATGTATGCTCGCGTTTCTCTGTATTCAATGAACACACTTGATGCGCTCTAATCTCTGGTGCAGGTCTTGTGCGGGGATAGCGATCGGCTGTAATCGTGTGCCTGTGCTCTCTCTCTCTCCCTCTCCCTCTGGAGCATGATACGGAGGAGACGTGTGGCTGGAGTATATTGTGGAACTGGGTGAGCTACGCATGTTTTATCACAGAACCATCCGGAGGTGGTGTATTATTACACGCGCGATCCCCCCCCCCCCCCCCCCCCGCACCACACACACACCCTTTCCTCATACAGCGAGGGTCCTTGTACGCGGGAACGCTGCGAACTGGTGGGAGATTTTAGATCGAGTGACCGACTGCTAAGTTTCCCGAGTTGTCCATGCAGGAGCGATTGCGGCAGTCGACAAAACCATTTCTCGCACGCCAGGATCATGGCGATTTCACACCTGCAGTATACTTACATACGGACAACATGTATAGCCGTGTACGTTGCGGGACAAAACTGAGACGCTAACACTGTCAGGAAAGATAACTAACGCTCACATCGCATGCGTTACCACGTGAATCTGCAATTGCGCTGTCAGCTCGTAGACACCCGAGCCAGACATAACGGCATCGCGGTGATAGTTTGCAAACGTGGAGCGTGTCAACATCTGCACTGGCCACCTAAAGGTATCCTGGACAGCCCGGCTCGTTGCTTGTGGTTCTGGCCACGTTTCAATTGGCCAAAAAAATTTGGTAGTTGTGAAGAACCACTACTACCCATTGGCCTTTAACCGCCGTTGCGTACTTGCTGCACCATGTCCCAGTGGATATAGTATAGTCTTATGCTGAGTACTTTATAGGAGGATGGAGCTCCTGCCGCTACGGCCTCATTCCGATGGGGTAGAACTGTAAAAACGGCTAATGGAGTTAGCCGTTCTTGCGACGTAAAAAAAAAAAAAAAGCATAAGCGATGAAAAACAAACCAGCAGCTGTCCGCCACGCTGTCTTTCACAGCCCACAATGCAGCTATCGCACTTGAAACCCTGATAATTTTTAAGCGTCCTTCCATATAATCTAATCCTAAAGTGTTTGGAATCCCAGGATATTGTACTACGCACCTTACTTGGTTGAAAAGAACACGACGGGAGAAAATAATTACGTAAAGCGCGAAAAAGAAAAGAAAACAAGTAGAAGCTTGTACACATTTACTGCTCTTCCCAGTCATATTGTTTTTCTCTCTGCTAGCAGATGAAGAGAAAGTTCCGAAACAGAAATATGCCGGTCTATAACATCGTTTAGTTTACCCTAACTCGGGCAAATTAATGTCTCCCGCCTTTGACAGTTCCAGACACTCAAGGTAAGCGCTTGTTTCTGAATCTCTCGCTTCAGCGGCTAGCGACAAGCGACCCCCTCCGAGCGGCCGACATTCGACCACCAATGTGCCCGCGGATTGTGTTACGCCGTTGGGCGGGACCTATTATTTGTGCGAGTGGTCAGTCCACGCATGAACGCCCGGCGCGGGTGCTCAACCAGGCGTGACAACCGAATCGGAAACGAAATTCGACTCGAACAAAGCAAGCCGTGTATGAGGTTTCCCGCGAACTCAGTATGTTACGGCGCGTCATGCATGCAACTTCCGGTATCTGTGGCAAAACGCTGCGACGTATGTGGACCCAGAATATTTTTCTTTCCTACCGTATAATTTTGGCGGTAATAATACGCCTCACGGTAACGAGCGCTTGGCTTCAATTTGTGACGCTAAATGCGCAAATATGTGGTTCGCTGCCTTTTCGCACGTGGCGAGTGCCTCTTGGATTACGCTGTTGCTTATCAGGCCACGGGAACTTGTTATACCATCTCTCCCCACCATCACTTCAGATTTGGTGAGAGTAACCTCCGATATATATATATATATATATATATATATATATATATATATATATATATATATATATATATATATATATATATATATATATATATATATATATATATATACGTATCGGAAGAATCTGAAGTGATGTATATATGTAGATATGTATATGTATGATCTACATATATATAGTTCATACGTATCACCCCCCCCCCCCCTTGATGATTCGTTCAGCCACGCGCACATAAACTTAAAATTTTCGACAGAGACTGTCTAAAGTCCAGTGACCTAAGTTACAGCTTATGCAGACAGGCCGCGCATTCTTGCGCGTTGATTATCTTTTCTATATCACCTCGTTTTTTTTTTCTTTTTTTTTTCTTCTTCTTTGTAGTCTTTTACCCATCCTGCTTCCTCAGTTCAATCCAGCTGATCAAGCATTGGTATAGATGTAACATACCTCTCTTTCAATCCCCTCATCTTTCATTCTGTCGCTCAAGCTAGAGATGCAGCTGCCACAGCGAGCGGCTTTACATACATATAGGGACGCCTCCCATTTCCTGGTTGGGCGTTCTCGTGCGTTCACCTTTCGCGTGTACAGGGTGGGTCTTCCGGAATTTGTCTCGCCCGCGCACGAACAGGCTTATCAATGCTCTCGTGGGTTGAGCTGTATTTCAGGAAGGCAATTCGAATACGTCGCTCTTGTAGTGACTTGTAGTATGGAGGGGCTTTAGTAGTGACGGCCAGTGGCGCGCGAGTGCATGGAGGTGGCAGCAGGATCTGTACTGCGGTAGAGCTATAAAGCTATAGAGCGCTTCTAAAATGTGTAGACGATGGATTCACAAAACAGTGCACTAGCGCGCAAACACGGTTTCTAACTGGCATGCATGTTCACGTTAGCCAGCCATCATAATTGTTGTATTTCTAAGTAGGTCCACCGCAGGGCAACATAACTGTCAGAACTACATTTGTCTAGCACAAACTCCGTCCGCCCTCTATAGCCATGAATTTCCTTATCTAGTCGATACGTTCGCATATTTGCCTCTGCCGCCTCCGACTACGTTTTCATATTCCCTTCCTGGCGATTCTGTAACTCCACGCTACCGTCGCCTCTTGCCAAACTCAACTTCCTCTTTTCTGGTTTCTTCGAAACTGTCATTTGGCCCTCGAATCTATCTATATCCCTTAGACTATCCTTTCACACCGCGTTAACAGTTTGCCGTCGTTTGTCAGCCGCTGTAGGTTGCGTTCGCTTTCAATGTCATCTATCAACCCCCATGCTTCGGAAAATGAATCTTGACAGAACCCATCATTATTTCTGTACTGTATATATTCAAGGAAACTACCAACCGGTCCTTTTCATGACTCGGCAGCATCTGCGAAAACGTACTCGAGTAAGTAGCTATAGCATAGAGAGGCAACTACGAGGCTAATACCGTGTAGTGGTCTGGCAAACCGAGAAAGCCATGGTTTGAGTGACTCTGCAAGATCAATCAGCCGACGTGAGCCATGCGCGCTTTGTTTCGGAATAACATAACCAGAGTTTGTATGACGCTGAAGTGTAGGTTGCTGCTGGCGTTTTTCAATAGCGTTCGTGATTATCCAAATGCATTTGGTACCGGCGCCGCGTCGCTGTTAGTCTGTTGCCCCCCCTCCCCCCCCCCAAAGGTTTCATAGCCTCCAATCCGATTGGGACATTCACTCAATACAACCATAGAGAAGCTGGACCGTAAAGGCGTTGCGTGCCGAAACAGGTAACGTGCTTTTTCACTCGCGCATACGTCGTATAAACCTACGTATGCGTGCTGCAGTAGACGCATGTCTAAGCGAGAGCCGAAAGCGCAGCGATGGCGGCGGTGTCGATTCTACCATTTCCTGATGCCAGAATCGGACACACGACATGGGAATATGGAACACAACTGCGCTCAGTTTCGTGATGGATCTGTGCGTAAGGTGCGGGTCACTTCTAGCGAAGCCCGGCATATACTTTCGTTCGCGCCGAACGACGCATGTGAAAGGTTGAGCCAGAAGACAATTCTGGCGTCCAGCTTGGCGGGGAGCGTTGTCTGCTCCAAATTGCGGAGCCGTATGCACGTCGCTGACCCCGGGTCATCTTCCATTCGACTCAGCGCGGGAGAGAATGCACTCTTCGTTCTTTCTTACCCCCGGCTTTCTTTTCTGGCGTCGTAATGCTCCCGCGTTTCGTACACTTTTGCCCGTCAGTTCGTTCGGGCTTGTATAACGACCGTGGTGTTTCTTCCACGCCTCTCTAGGCTGCCGAAATCGCTTCCTCTTCGGCCACTCTTTCGAGCGCAAGTTAGCTCGACTGTACTTATTCCACAAAGCATTACCAGCTCTGTGCTCTAGTGTCTCTGCGTACTCGCTTTATACCTGACTTGTGAGCGTGATTCCTTCATTATGATGATTTCGTAAAGGCCACTCCTAGACACAGCCGACAATTTATTTCGCATTGGAATAGCCGACAACGCTATACCTAGGATGACTGTGATTGCGAGGAGATCCTTGAACACAATCTGTGTGACTGTCTTCACTATAGTATACAGAGAGGATTGCAAATGACTGCGCTAGCTCACGTTGATCACAAACCATTGTCAGAACGAACCATTTTTCCGGCCAATATAAATATATATATATATATATATATACACGAGGGCGATTCGCAAAGTCTTTGTCCCTATTTTTTATTAGCCAAAATAAGGTACATACAGGTAATTACAGATATACGTAGTATTGTACCTTGTACATACCTCACACTATGTTTCCACATAATCCCCAGACCGCTTCAGACGTTTATCCCATCGCAGCACTAAATTTGAGATGCCTCTGTAGTAGAATTCGTCCGGCTGACCTTGCAACCACAGTACAACAGCTGTATTGGCTTCATCGTCGCACGTCAATCGCTGTCCTGCCAGGAACTCACACTTCTCAAAGTGAGACACCTTTCTCCATACGTGGGTTGCAGTTCCCAGTGGACTTCGATGGGCATTCGACCCTTGCTCCACAGAAAACTAATCACACCGCGATGCTCGTACGCCGTGGACGTATGAAACACAACCGCCATCTTCAGCAACTGACAGCAGCGCCGTGCCGCGGAGCTACCGGCAGATAAGGCCGGGCCGGTCCAAGAAAGGTCCGCTGCTGGAAATGAATATGTTGGTTCCGCATTAACAGCCGTAACTTGACTTTTATATATATATATATATATATATATATATATATATATATATATATGTGTGTGTGTGTGTGTGTGTGTGTGTGTGTGTGTGTGTGTGTGTGTGTGTGTGTGTGTGTGTGTGCGTGCGTGTGCGTGTGTGTGTGTGTGTGTGTGTGTGTGTGTGTGTGTGTGTGTGTGTGTGTGTGTGTGTGTGTGTGTGTGTGTGTGTGTGTGTGTGCCTTCTAGCTCAGCTGAGCAGGAAAAATAAACTGTCATCATGAGTATACCGGCTACCGCGTATCAACCCCTACAGCTACCTCGACCCATTATATGGCGCGATTTTTGCAGTGCGACACACTCAAGCGCGGAAAGAAAAAGAACAAAAGGTTAGCGAAAGAAGGCTTAGCAAATATCACGCCATGAACTTAGACCGATTCGCCCAAATCCCTATTCTTATCCAATACCCCCGTCTCAAACCCGCAATCTCTGAGGAGGCCGCGCCAACAGATGGCGACGGAGGTTAAGTGCGCTTGCTCCAAACACGGGTGCGAGAGTAAATGGATCCAGAGGTTTGTATAGGACAATTAGGAGCTTATCTGTATTTCGTCGCTCTTGCGTCCTGTGGGTTTTAATCCGCTTCTGCCGTTGCGTTACAACCCATGTTGTCATTTCAATGCTGCACTTCGTTAGCCGCGTAAAACGTCCGAACATCGCTTTCATTTCACTGAGCGCGATCGAGACGAAGTAGCAATCATGCATGTTTCCCTTCACGAGCGATCGAGACACATGAACTCTCTATAAACCGTGCGACACCGTGCATGCACGGCATGCATTGCACTGTATAGTGATATTCATTGCCTGCATGCACTGAATAGCATGCATGCACTGCAGTATACATTCTCAGATTGCAGAAGGCACAGGTGTTCATATATCCATGGCTGTCTTTCTTTATTTTTTATAGGGGGAGGGGAGGAGAATAAAAGAAGGGACACCGTAAGGAAATCGGAATGGCGAGCCAGCAGACAGTGCGCGGACACTTCCTGCAATTCGGTAGGCGAACGAGAAGGAGACATTCCTTTGCAAATGTGGGCCGCAGTGTGTGTGTGTCTGTGTGTGTGCGGTGCCACGCACCGCAGTATCGCGAGACGACCGCTCGCTTCTTCGACGCGCGGTTGTGTGCCACCGAGACGCAATACTTTCACCCGTACTACGCGATCTTATAGGCGCGGGGGGCAGTCTCGCATCGCTTACTTTGTTAGCCGAGCGCGCCTGCGAGCTCGGCCCGGACCGTTACGCGCATGGTAGCGCCGGCGAAACGTCCCCGTCCTCAAGTCTCTTTTTACGTCGGTTTATACGCTCGTGTCTTGGTGAGTGTGTGTGCGTGCGTGTGGGCAGATTGCTTGTGCGCGTATTAGGCGTGTGGACCGGGAGGTTTGTGCGTGTTTCCGGCTTTTGTTTCTCCGCAGAATTGAGACGAATCGCTTTGTCCGTGTCGAAGCGGACTACGCTGATCGTATGGCGTGCGGTCGCGTCAGACGCGCGGTGTGTGGCAGTCGCGGGGACGAAACAGGGGTTCAAAAATGGCGTGGAGCAAACGGCCGGTGCACCACCGTTCGTAGTAATCGCGGAGGTTTTGAGTGAGTGGTAGAGTAGATCAGATTAGATTTAGCTGAGGGTGCAAGTAGAAAGGTTAAGCGCGTGCTTCCTAATATTCTATTTCACACCTATATGGGCTAAGGCACTATGAGTGATGAAAACTGCTTAATTACGGTCAGTATATTGAGTTACTACGAATTTCAGCGCGCACGTGGACAAAGACAGGAAAAGTCGAAGGCAATCTCAAACCTTGTTGCAGTACTTTGAAGCTGTAGGTGATATAGCACACATGTTTGTATTACGTCTCAGGTAACTAACCACACGCGTGGAGCTTTTATATCCTAAATCCGTTTGTTTGGCTTCTATGTATAAATCGTTTTCTCTATCGGTTTAAAATATTACTTTTGCTGCGACAGCAGTTTGGAGATCTAAGCAACGCGTGGGGCTGTCACATCCCCGTAGTAACCCAGTCATGTAAAGCCAGCAACGCTACAGATTAGCGGCACCTGAGCCGCCACGCCGATAAGTGCAACGCTCTGGTGATCGGTCCATCGCGCAATCTGTGAGACGCGACCCCTTAAAGGGACGCCGAAGAGAAAGAAATAACAAAATATGTGCTATATTAGTAAATTATCCTTCTAAAATACCGAAAGAGGCACTCTTAACCATGAGAGGAGAACCGGTAAACGAGAAAACAAAAAAAGTTCGGTGGCTGTTACATTCTTGTAACGCAAGAAGGCGAACGCCTGCTGCACATTTGGTAGTATATGAAGTTATGAAGAATATATGAAATATATGAAGTTGGGGTCAGACTCATTGGTAGGACATATTGGTGATGCATTAAGTTTTACAATCGAGGCTAGACTTCTTGCACGACATAACAAGCCGAAACGGGAAGTACACGTGTGGCACTAAGGCGATCTCTTGAACGTCACACATGAACACTTAACGTAATGCCTAAAGTGCAGCGTGTTAGTGCATGCACTATAGGCCACAGCTTTAGTCAGCGAGATGGCTGCGACGTGGCGTGTGCAATCAAGCACGCACTGGGCACATCTTTATTTAGCCGGAAGCGTGCTCGTCTCGTATCCTGGAGGTGGTCCGGATGCGAGACGAGAATTTAGTTTGTTTACAGGAACCTCCCTGAGAAATGCGACGTCAAACCGAGCACTTCTTTTTTTTTTTCCGGCTTCAGTCATTTTTTCGTCACAGCGATGTTTCGCCAAGGTCAACCGCAAACATAGACACCTAAGGATTTCGCCTTAATCTGCAATAGAGAAACGCGGATTGCGACACCGCCCTGAAATTCCCCGCTCCAAATCACCGTGACGTCAGGCATTGCGACGTGATCTGCACGCGCCTATAGTTATTTCCTTATTTGTAAAGTCCCTCCAAAAATACTTCTAAATCCGCGACGTCATGCTGACCTAACGCCGCTGGGGATTCGGCGCAAAATTAACGAACTGGAAGATGGCCTCCATCTTCTTTTCCATAGTAATTAACCTCTTACATTGAAATTAACAAAAATATAGTTTATTTTAAAAAATATTATACCAGTCCGAACTGAGTTAGTGTTTTTCTGTAGTGCCCCTTTAACCACAAAGTTTCGTACAAATGTTGTAAACTTCATGTATTTTACGAAGAAGGCATGCGCGGCGCGTTTCCTTGCAAGCGAAATCCGGTCGCCGTTGGCGAGGACGTCGCGTGACACGTTCGTCGAGATGAAAGGAAAAGAGCGCGAGTTGCCGCATCTCGTATCGTCTTGCGCAGTGTCTTGTTGTCCGCCCCATCAGGTGCGTACGTTCTGTTGACAGACGCCATTAGATGCCCCTGCGCTTGCGTTTTCCGTGCGTGGTAATTGCACGTCATCAAACGCTGCTGTCGCAGCGCGTCGAATGTTAGTCGCTCGGCATTTCTTAGAACTACCAGTTCTTTTTTTTCCTCAGCAGTGTAGCTGAATTCCATGTATATAATAAGATGCTGTTTAATTTCCAGCATAACTTACTGAGACGTCTTGGTCAGTTGTCAGCCATACAGGGAAAACTCGTTCGATACCTCGACCATTTAGCATCGAACAGATATAGTGACGACGCTTGACGCTGAAGTAACCGTTACGTTATTGTTGCGGATGAATAATTAACGGTTAGATTTTGGGAGCAACTGTATGGTGATCAGTAAATTTGTTCGGCGTCTGTCGTTCCAGCGCCTGTGCGCTAGTCTTTAACTGTACGTCTGTCGGTTGAAACTGGCTGCCTAAAGCATCCAAGGCGCACCCTTTCTTTATACAACATATCCGTTTTGAGTGCTTGGTTATCTATACGAAGGCACAGTGAAGGAAATTAAGAGTCTAAATCTGTATAAACGCACCTCTAGTAAATGAGGACGGCGCGCGCATCGAGAACTCGTCGTTGTCCGGGGCAGATATGCCAGAAGCGTTATAACGCCAGCGCGCGCCGCCGTGCAAAGTTTTACAACGCACGCCGGAGTGGGCGCCGAGGACCTGAAACTATTAAGGATCTCCCACTTTGGAAAGGAAAAGCAACCGAGCAACACAAGCGCTCGATTGAGGTTCGTGATCGAGAGCTATGCAGTCCGAAAGGAAGAAAGCCTGCAGAAAATAAGGGGGCGATATATATACGTATCTCGGCCTCCGGCATCCTTAGCTCACGCGAAGACGAATGGACGACAAACGAGGCGACGAGGCTTGTCAGAAGACCAGCCGCACGCTCGCGGCGAAGAACGAGCTGTCGCTTATACGATAACAAATCTTAATGACCGCTTCCATTCTGGCCGCTCAGAAAGAAAGAAACGGCGCTGTCTCTTTCTCGGTACCTCCAGGCATTTCGCAAACAGTATGGCCGCCGTTGGGCAACGCGGAGTCCAGCGGGACACAAGAGATTAACCTTGGCGCGGTCTTGTTGATTCTGTGACGGCCCGCGCTGCGTCGATCTGGGTCAGCTTTGCGACACAAGCGTCGTCCTTTTGGAGAACTCCTGTATGTACACGCGAAGGACCTCTTGCGGGGGTATGGGAGAAGAGACCAGAATGCGCACGCACGCGCGCGAGGCTCGATGACAACGAAGGAAGAGGAAAGGCCTCTGCCGTGACATGAACACGGCGGTAATGTAAGTCGGGCTGGCTCTGCTTGCGCAGTTTTGGCTGGCTAGCACGTCGTTATCAGGCGCGGTGAAGGGATCATTGCCCGTTTTTGAGTTCTGCAAATCGCCCTTCCCCTTCCCTACGAGCAAAATGTTCCGACCGGATAATCTGGGTTTGAGAGCGTAGCTATATAGTGCGAGATTTAAGAGCAGCAAAGCGTGTCAAGTTGCATATTGCCGCGTACAGCTATAGTCACAAGATCGAGAAGGAAGGAGGGAAGGAAAGGCTGAGGTGCTAACTAGACTGACCAGTTTGTTACCTACACCTGAGGAGTGTGATGGGGGAGTGAAAGCGAACGAGAGAGAGAAACGTAGTTGAGATCAATCTCACGCACCCGACGAGGCGCGGCGTGTCTGTGCAGTCGGGTATACTAAAGTATGTCGCCTTCAAATATTGTAGGATAGCTCATGTGACAGGCTGGGCTGATGAGCTGTGTGACCGGGCTCCCAGGACTTTTCTTTTTTTTATGTAAAAAGCTGGCCGCCAGCTACTAACAGAGCGTGTAAGCCAGCTGACTCGCGGGAGGGCGTTTCTAGTATGAAACGATTGTAAACATAAGGATGGTTGAATCTGTCAGTGTCGTAAGTCTAAAATGATTTCATGGACGCTGGTAAGTGAAACTCGTAGGAGGGGCTGAAGGAGAATCATGCTTTAAGAACGCAAACGCGACGTCATTTGATGGTGCATGAATCTGAATTCCGTTATTAGTGCCTACAGAATAGCTATAGAGGACGTATTCACAAAGCTTTACGTTCGTAAGAGCCGTTTACCAATGGCTGACCTCCTCTTCTTATAATATGTCCCAAATCACGACTGGTCTGTAGATTCGATAGGATGAAACAGCCACTTCACCAACATCGGGTCAGCTTCATTTGATGTGAGGTCTTGCCAGCGCCTTGTCCCTAGCACAGTACACATGCACACGCCAGACATACTCTGCGACTGTGGCCTGTTGCCCGCACCTCTCCCCCAAGCTCCCTCTCCCTCTCTCTCTCCCTCTCTCTCTCTCTCTCTCTATATATATATATATATATATATATATATATATATAGAGAGAGAGAGAGAGAGAGTGTGTGTGTGTGTGTTTGTCCACCAACGCCTGGTCGCTGACTCAAGTCACCAAACCGCAAGGTCAGGGCACCTGGCTGACTTTATTGAGCCGGCTTTAACGAAATCCGACAGCGAGGCTATGAACCAAGGGCCTCTGAAAACCCAACAACTTTGAGAAAGCGTTCTTTCTCTGTCTCACGATTGACTGGCATCGGTTCTTACGAACAGTTTTAGCCTGAGAACTTCTTGCGAATACTATCCCAGAACAAAGAGCGATAACTCTCATTTTAACATGGTTGCATACTTCGCTATACACGTACGCGTACAAGAACGCACGTGCCGTTACAACTACATACATACGACGCAAGACAGCACCCGTGCTCGTGGCATTACTGCGCAATTACATTACGCTAACTCTCGCGAACGCAACTTGCCATATAAAAGGCAGAGCACGTAACCACATCCTGTTTTTTGCGCCGCACAAAGCACGAAGCCGACGCCATAAGCGTTGTTTGCGAAGAACAGGAAGATAGCGTATACTCTCGTAAGTTCGCAGAGCGACAACACAGAATACTTTGCCGGGGACAAGCGCACGCGTTCGTCCGCTTCCGGGTCTCTCCTTGCGGGTTTCGTTTCCGAGACCTCCAGGGATGTTACGATGTGCGAGGGAGATCGTGATCTCGTTGACGAGCACGGCGAGTAAACGACGACCGCGTGCCCTTGAACTAGACAGAAACGGAGAGAAACGCGGAAAGGACGGGGAAGAAATAAACACAACTACCAAAAAAAAGGAAAATAGAAATTCAGGGAAGAAGAGCGTGTAATAGGGTCCTCACGACTCGAAATGTGCGATGCGTGCCTTTCTTATGCGTTTAGGTGGAGCGGTTGAACAAACATTTTGCTGGCATTTCAGGTGCTTTAACTTATCTTAAGAAGAAATAAAAACTGTTTTAATTCGTTTTGCCTTTCATTTTATAACCAAGTAAGGTGGTTATTGTGGTTGTTATAGTCATGACAAATGCGGTTGTTCAAACCTTCCTTGTTTTATTCGAGAAGGACAGGGATATGCAAGTTCGCCGTGTTCCCGAAGCCCGTCCTTCGTAAGTGCTTTTTGCCATTGACTGGACCCATTCGCTAACAATATGTCCGGCACCCAGGACTGAAATTTGTTATTATAAACAATCACACTGTAAGATCTTTCTTTTCTTTTCTTTTTCTTTTTTTATACGGGCCCTAGTTCACATTTCCCAAATCCACTCCCTTCAGGGCAGCCAGTATGCATGTTGTACTGCATCTAAAGCTTCGAAAGTTCTTTCGTGTATGCGTTATTTGCTCACGTAAACAGCTTCTCTAAAATCGTTCAAATCACCAGGCTCTTCACTTCACTCACTTCGCATTGACTTCGCGCTTCGCCAGGTTCAACCTTGTTTCAAATTTAAAAGCTAATTCTAATCGAAGCTATTTGTTAGCCGGCCTATCTTTGCTATGGACGGTTTGTCTAATTGCGAAGGAGTAACGGTCATCACCCATGATGTCAGCCTTTCATAGACACACATTTATTTCATGAAATGGTATTTGTTCAAGTGCTAAGCGGGAAAGTGGGTCCATTTTCAAATGCGGTCGGTACTCAATACTGGACAAACCGTGAGTTCGTATGTTCAGGGCGTAATCTGCGTAAGGAATGTTTTTGCTATATTGTTATAAGCACGAAATACGTAAACATATTGAACTGGGCTGGTTGGGACAGCCTGAAATTTGAAGCAAACCGCACAGTAACAGACCCACCCCACCGTCCGCCCCCTCGCCGCCCTCCGACCCCTCAGCCCCCGTGCCTTGTCGGGTGCGCGTGATTGATCTCAACTACTTTTCTTCTGCCCCCCCTCCCCCCCCCTCAAAAAAAAAAAAAAAGGAAGCAGAACGTACAAAGGCAGGGATCAGTACACTGTGTTTGTCTATTGTCGTTTTTGTTCCGTTTTCGCACTGCTTAAGTCAATCTGCAACGAAAGCTTTCGCGTACTATCACAGTCTCTCACTATAAATGTAATGTTTCTCTTTGCTGAGAAATTCGTCCTTTTCACTTTACCCGTGATCCGCGAACTTTATTTCCCAACTGTGCGCACACTTCAACGCAAATAAGCGTTGCCATCCTGAAGCGGCCTAAGTGCCAGAATGAGTGCGCGCGCAGGTATAATGCAGCAAGCAAGTTGCGTTGTATAGGTATCAGCGCTATCAAAAGACAGTGGGTGTTCAGCAGCAGC
Organism: Dermacentor andersoni; assembly: GCF_023375885.2. Classification (NCBI taxonomy): domain Eukaryota; kingdom Metazoa; phylum Arthropoda; class Arachnida; order Ixodida; family Ixodidae; genus Dermacentor; species Dermacentor andersoni. The sequence continues at coordinate 164,105,317 of NC_092818.1, read as the reverse complement.
GCATGCACGAAGGAAACGCATGCGGCATACGCGTAGCCTTCAGCCGTACACTAGGCCGCCGTTAGCTAAGCTCCTTTTGTTTCCCAACCTATGCAATTCGACAAAGCTAGAGGAAGTTCCCACACTTTTGTACAGCCGACACCACACACCGGCACCAACTTAATTCCTTTTGCGCCAGGTCTTGGTGCTGTCGCAAGTGCGCTTGCAAAAGCGCCGCCACTGTAATTGTTTCGCGCGATGTCTCCAACAGTTTGTACCCCGTCACACGTAGTGTGTCGTTTATCCGCTCGCAACCTGCGCATGCTTCCGACCCGTACGTCGTTTACTCCACAAGAAAGGCACGGTCGTGAACGAGGTTCCTTGCCATCTACGCGGCTCGTACTATATACAAATGAACTCGACCTTGAAGGCTGTCTCTCGGTTTTATTCAAACGCTTAGATTTTGTTATTCGAAGCATTCGTGTTCCACGTTTGCCATGGGAACGCAGTTGCCCTAATTTGCATAGGCGCACAAAGACTGGTCCGTTGTCGGGCTCGTCGGTCTAAGGCAGTCGTGTAAAGCTTTCCCCGCTGCGCTTTTATCCACTGAGACAGTACTCCTTCACTTCGCTAGAAAGAGAAGATAAGCCTGTTGCAACTGTATACTGTGAACCTAAAGCCCACGTCCGTGTTCCGTGCAGCGACGAATGTGCGACCACACACATGACAGGGCATGCGATTCTGCGGCGCTTTGTTTGTGCGAAACAATAACAATAACTACGATCATTATCAATCAGGCACTATTATACTTGAGCCATCAGTGTGAGCATACCGTTAAATGACAAGCTATAGCATAAGAAATTGATAACGCTCCGCGGGAGCTCAGCGTTCGTGTTGCTGAGCGCGCAAGGGCGTGGTATAATTTCGAGCCGCGTGAGCGGCATTCCGATGGAGGCAGAATGCAAAAAGCTCCCATGCACTTGTCTTTCAGCGCACGTTGAACAGTCGCTGAAGAACTACGGGTGGCCAAAATCAAAGCGGTGTAGAGAGGCCAATCTAACCTTAATATATAAGCAAACTTCAGTTTTCTATACTTGTCGAATTACTTAGTCAGTATTCTTTTGTCGGGCGGTTCTCAAGGTTTCTGTTCGTTCGTCATTTTTCTTTTGTTTTTAAATTACTGTAACTTGCAAAGTGATGCAGCCGCGCTCGCGAGTCTGTTTGCTTAGCAGCATGTTCTGGCCGCGTAAAATGGCATTTCATTCAAAATGCGTATCTGCCGTGGGAAACAAGAAAACAGCCTAGAAACGGTTGCTGTGATGAAAAGTACCGCTGTATAGTCCATCATTCCTATGCCACTGCTGGTTATTTTTTGTCAGTTTTATTACAAAACATATGCAAAAATTTTAGCCACGTAGTAGTTTCTTATTCCTATTCTTGCTGCTTTTAGACAAGACGCAATGTTTAATTTAAGATTGCAATTCCCTTGTTGTACCAACTTCGTCTGGATACCGCGATGCGCGGCTCTCGATTCAGGGTCGTTGGCGTGAAGTCAAATAAATAGATTAATCAGGCCGTGGTGGAATGCATAAGCGTCCATTAAAAAAAGATGACATCATAGGGCCGCGCACTCCGACAACTTGCTGCATTTGACCGCGAATCCGTGCTGAGAGGGGTCCCGAAGTATTACCGAAGTATTACCGAAGGAAGCCAGTGCCTGCTCATCGCAGCTTCAGAAAAACATCGACGTTGTTTGCGTGTTAAATTATGGTTTCCAGCACTGTACTGCCGCTCAAGGTTGGTTGTGTTTTGTTCTTCTCTGTTCTGTTATGTCGACCCAGCCCGTAACAACATAGAAACACCGGAATCAGGCTCTGTATTTCTATTGAAGGCGCGTTCATATAATCATAATACCAACGGCGACGACCAACTATATGACACATTGATTGAAGCGTATGGACATATTCATTGAATATCGTACTCGGTAATATCGATACCAAGTGTATCGGTTGTATCATGTTATTATTATTTGTGGTGGGCGTGTGCCCTAGTGGAACGGGGATAAGCTGACACTGTCTTATTTTTGTTTTAGATTATTATTCATGTTTTCTTACGTCTGCACAGATCAGCACCTTGTTCGTGGCCTTCGGCAGCGCCAGCACTATGTTTCTAATAACGACAATCTTTGTTCTGTTCATTAAACGTGGTCTCTTTCCCACCTTGTGTGTCTGTGTTTTATTGGCATGACAGATAGCAAGCGATCCACTTACATTCGTGCGTGTGGCACGAAGACACAGTTCTCGCTGTGTCCTCAATACGGTGCAGAAAGTCTGGAAAGAGCTACGAGGGAGCAGCCAGTAGGACGGCATCGGTGCCGACCGGCGTGTCGGCGTGCCTCAGAGCCAGTGACGCTATTAATCGATAACGGACGAGCATTGCCAGCCTCTTCTCGCACGTCCTACGCGGCCACACCTCCTGCGCCCAACCCTGCGTGCCACAGGCATCGATGCTGCAGTAAGTGGCGCGGTTTCTTGATTTTGACCCGTCCTCTTTAGGACCAGCGTCCTCCTTTGATACTTCATTGCACTCTAAATTGGGGTACACTAACAAGGCAACTTTAAAATAGTAACTACCTTCTTTCTTATTTTTTTAAGGCGCGCAGTGCCACTTATGCACGCGGCAACCGGCTGTCTCTACAAAACACAGAGGCCATTGTTGTAAGCACGAACGGAACAAAGGAATCTGTCGTCGTCGTCATTGTCGTCGTTGTCGCCGTTGTCGTCGTCGTCGTCGTCGTCGTCGTCGTCGTTACTCAAAGGACCAATTCCCCTGTGTTTTCGTCTTTGAATAACTATTACCGTCACTTTTCTGGCAATTATGTGTAAGCTGAAAGAGGGCTTATCGTGTAGTTGTTCGCGCCATTCTCAAGTTCATAAGCACGACCCACTCTTTCACGTCCCTGTGGTGACGGAAAAGTGCGCCATAATAGGTACTTTCATAACGGACATTTTGGCAACCATCGTGGAATTGTCGGCAATGACAGCGCAGATGAAGCTGCGCGTTCGGCTCACCAAGAACATCAGCGGGTTCCTATACCACTTTCAAGAACTGATGCTGCGCAGCAACTTCAATCACTTGCTCACCACATCACACTTATACGATGGAATTCACCGGCTTTCACCAGCTCACGCTTGCACCCTCTCGACTCTAACTTGCGACTTCGACTGCCATCTGGACTCTTCCGCCGCGAAACAAGTTTACTGTGTCGCATGTGGTTGGGCGTGGAACTTACCAATGGTTATTTATTCCTAATAGGGATGGCCAATAGCGCGGCGTGTTACTTGTGCGGGTGCGATGAGACTCTAGAGCACCATCTGTGTCATTGCCCATCCTTTGACAATCAACGACTTACACTACAAGCTAAGCTCAACCCGTGTGAAAACACAGCGCTCTCGAAATAAAAGATCCTTGGACCGTGGCCTGTGCATTCTTGCATGCGAAAGGCCGCAAAAGCCCTTCTGCACTTCGTGAAGGATACAGGATTGTATGAACGCGTGTGACACTGGAGATTCCTCTGCGACTGACTGTGAATGACTGACTATTATTTTGACTTTTCTCTCGTTATCTATTCTTCCATTTTCCACCTCCCCAAGTGTAGGGTAGCCAACCGGGCACGTCCTTGGTTAACCTCCCTACCTTTCCCTCTTCATTTCTCTCTCTTCTGGCGACTGGAAAATTCTCACAGTTAACTGAGATGAAGCAAGCGTACCATGCATGGGCCGCGCATATTAACGTCGTCGCTTCAGCCGCCTGACCAACGTAATTAAGGGATGTCGTGATCAAGAAAAATTCGAGTCTAATGTCGAACGCGCTCGAACTTGTATATCCCCTTCCAGATCTAACGTTTCTACCTATATGCAACCGGGACGATCTCACGTGCTCTTTCTAGCTCTCGGTCTGCTTACCTCACACAGTTTGTGTACTTTCTTCCTTTTCCTTTCATAGGCACGTGGCAGATGGTAGTCGTCCCCATTGTGAAGGGCGGACGGCTATTATTCTATCAGATTATCATCAGTCTGATTACACTAGATTACGTAAGAAGGCTTCGATGATACAGAATTGATATGTCACTCAAAGCTGCTTACATAGTACGTGATTGCCCGGAGCCTTCGCTACTTTCTAGCTGGTATCAGTTAGCCCGATATGAGTTAGGCTATTAACACACCTGCGACAACCGCTTTCTGTTTTCGGAAATATCCCGACTGGACAAAGGCTTCGAAACGCTTCACTCGTAATCCGTGTACCTCATAATTAATTCTAATTATAAACGCTGTTTTCGTTCGTCCGACACTGAGGACAGCATCCATACGGATTCCTCTGCTCCAATCATCCGCTACAGATGTGGCGTACGATAGAATTCCGAGGGAGGGTGGTGTCGGAGTGGCGCGGCGTCGCAGAGGAGAGCAATGTAGGTTAGCCGTTCCTTTCCCCTCCGCGCTTCCTCTTCGCTCGAGTTTTGCTTTTGGCTCTTTTGTCTCGCCTCGCTCCCTTGCCCGCCGGCTAATGCCCTCTCGGACGCAGTTCCCCCCCTTCCTACGCCGTTGCCACCGCCGCTTCGCCGTCAAGGTGCCGTTAGTCGTTTGGAATACCCTCATGGCGACGGCGCGGATGGGATTCCTCGGCGGCTCGGTGAGTGGCGCGTCGCAGCGTTCGCGCGCGCGCGCGTGTTCGCGCTTTGGAGCGCGCCGGCCGTCGGGAGTGCTGGCCTCTCACAATGCGACAGGGTTTCTGTACAGCAAAGCCCGAAGCGCTTGTGGTTCGTTCGGACTGGTATTGTAATAAACGTAATAATAAGAATCGATAACCTGCTGCGCTTTCCAGGAGGCAGTATATACGGTGTTTTGAGTCACGAATTAAGTCGTTATTGAGTTCTGAAGAAAGAATATCTTTCTTCATTTTGCATCGTACGTCAACGACCCGGTCATAAGGAGTGAACGCGTCGCCAGCAAACATCGATAACTCCTCTGTTTATCTTGATTTCGATAAAAAAGAAATACAATATGTAGTATCGGTTACGGCTATAGTAAAACTTGGGAGCTAAACCTGAACCATCGCGCCAAATGGTTCGCTGAACGGTCTGTTAATTGCGATCACTATGGGATTGCGCAGTCTTGTCTTTATTTGGAAGTTCGCCGTGCTATCGGACGCTTTCTTGTTGTTGTATTTTTTCAACTTGTACATTACATGCATGCAGGTGGAATTCGCACGCAGGTAGCTGGAACGTTGCGTCATACACTTACTCGTAATTTAATCCTCGCATTCTTTCGATAATGCGAGTGAGACCTTTTGCCGTGAATACCTTGCTTGGGCGGGCACGTCTTCCATTGGCGTCGGGCATTTGTTACGCACAACTAACTGCGCGTTTCTAGCCTGGTACAATCAAAATACGTGTGTCATCCTGTAGTCCGCAATACATTAACTTAACATTTTCTAGAACTGAATAAGCTAAAGAAAATCGATTTCTTCTCTTTTTTTTCTAATCACATAACGGCCTAACTATGTGGCTGGATTAGTGGAAGTCTCATAAGTCGGAGCACTTGAAGTGTTTAATATTAAGGACTTTTCTTTAGAAGTGTGGGCCTGTGTCACTGTTGTGAACTGTTCATTGCTATTCGTACGTTTATCATCTCTCTTTCTTTTTCTCTCTATCTATCTATCCATCTATCTTTTTTTTTCTATTTCTTTATATATATATTTCATTTTACTGCTGTCTCTAGCGCTTTCAATGTCTGATTGCTATTGTTTATTTTTTTCGTCTCAGAAAGACCACTGCTATAGTGGGAGTACATGTAGGGCACGCAACAAATACTTAAGTGATCATGGAAATGCGCTTAAATCCTTGGCCATTCGTGTCGGTCGTTCACAGCTGCGCGAGCTGCAGGCTCCAGCCAATTTCCATTCCATCGCGCTTGCGGTCTCGGTGTTTATACCATCTTGCGCCCTTGCAGCCTCACCTGTCAACTGTCCACGCCCACCAGCCTCCAGTGGCGGCTGAGAGTGTGCGGTTGTCTTATACATTGATTGTTGCTGGGAGCGCGCGATCGCTAGTTACACAAGGGCGAGCTACACATTTCCCAAGAGCGCGGCTGCTTCGACCGAATCGCGGAGCCGAGGTTCTTTTTTTTTTCTCCTTCTCCGATGTTCACCACATCAATTCACCGTAGGCAGCGTTTACGGCGTTCCCTGGCTGCAGAATTCATTTACGGCCGGAGCCTGCCTCGCGTAGGAGGGCAAACAAAGCGCTATTTGTTCTTCTAAAATGCACGCGACAAGCCAATGCGTCTCTGTTTTGTCGGCGAGTATAGCCGTCACGCGAGACGCAGCCGATTATTTTACTTGAAGCGCAATTTTTTTTTAATTCCTGCTTTGCTTAACTCTCCTCGCAGCGGGCGACTTTAGTCAAGTGTTAAATGTCGTGTTTTGTGTACGTTGTGCATCTTAGTTGTGAACTGCGCACACCGTTTCATTTTTCTTCCTATCCATCTGGAGTAGCATAGGCAAGCCGCCAGGCAAGCCTCTTCAGGACCCATTAAATCTCTATCTCTCTCCCGTTCCTCCCGGGTTTCGAGTCAATACAAGAATACACTATGAAATCGAATATGGTTGGTCGACCACACTTGCGAAGAAGCAAATACTTCACTTTTACAAACAATATAATGACGTAAATACGAAGGAGCAAGGAAGGAAAAAGTGGAGAAGGAAAGGCAGGGAGGTTAACCAGTTTAGCTTAACCGGTTTGCTGCCCTCCACATGGGAGCGGGATGGGGGAATGAAAGATGGGGAAAGGAGAGAGAGAGAGAGCGCGCGCGAGAGAGAGAGAGAGAGAGAGAGAGAGAGCACAGCACACACATCGTCCGTTAGAGTCCATCACCCTTGCGTGGTACGTGATATCACTGTCACGGCCGCTTGTCAAATCAAGTCCCTTTCAAAAACCGAAGTAGTCCCTTCGTCGCCTTCAGCTGCGATGTCTTCTGTCGGCGGCATGCCTGTCTTTGCGAGGAGACGCTGGAACGCATTCTGTGCGACTGTCCTGAATATAACGTTTAGTGACAGTCCCTGACGTAAATACCAAATACCGTTGGTGGCACGGACTTTGATTTTCCAGGGCGCGGTTTACAGTGTGGTATATCCGGCGCCGCTAGTAACTCCGTGGCAGTTTTAGTTCCTGATAAACCATATGGTCTAGAAGGAAAAAAAAACATTAATAGTGTGAACAAGACAGTATTTCACAGGAATGTGAAGACTTGGTAAAATGGACATGTGATGGAACAAAAGGTGTGCCCGGAGCTAAAGTTTCGTCGAAGTAAACGAGGAAGCCATGTTCCCTTTTCGAAGCGTTGATTCCAGAGACACATACATCTTATTTGACCCCTGTTGATCATTTTTGGTGCCACGTTTCACACTTTCAAGGCGTGTCTATTATCGTGACATCTAACCCTTGATCGTGATACACGTAACCGATTTGCCTTTGTTTAGCTTTGGTACAGCTATAGCCTGCGCCTAAGGAGCATGTCATCTACCTCTGGTCGAAGTGCAAGAGCTCTATGCTATAGCATACGCAGCCACCCACATAGATACGCTGTCTCACGTTTTGTCCTCCTTCATTGCTTCCTTTTTACGCGTAATGTCCTCGCCATTGAACATCTCATGTGTAGACCTTACCCCCTGAAGCTACAGCATCACGTAATACAGCATTTCTCGCTTATCTAACCATCATCCCAGCATGATTACGCGGCGGCACTTCTAAAATTGGCACAGCGCAGCTTAGATTGTATCACACGCACCACTTCAGGAGCGTGCTGCATGGGCACATGATGGAAGCACTTCTCCAACATCGAAGCCGAAAGCTGAGATTGCGTTGACTCGCACAAAGTGCACCTGCAGTTTGTACGATTACTAATGTAACGCACGCAGTAGCAGGGCTACTAATGCAACGCACGCACTGCGGCCACGCATCGTGTGGTTTCGTGACGACGTTCCGAAGACGTAAATCGTACCCGGCAGCAGTGCAACTGCTCAGCGCGGAGATTGCATCTCAAGTGCTGTGCGCTCGTGTGCACGGCGCGCGCCGTGAGGCGGATGAGATCGCATCGCTCGATAAGGCGCCTTTTCATCGTGACTGCAACGGCTAAGGAGCTCGTTCCATCGTCGTTCAGTCTTTTATCGTATGGCAGTTAATTGCTCTGGTACTTTGCTATATAATTACTAGCTTCAACGCGTCTTTCTTTTTATTATGTTCGGATATGTCTGCACATCAGTGGGTGAACTTAAATGTCACTGAATAGCCCCCGATGCCAATCGATACTACCGTAAAAGCTCGGTGATGCTTCACATATCATTATTCTGCTTGCCTATACATAAGCAGGCAATGTTCATAAAGACCATGACAAGGGACGCAATATAATATTTCAATGGCCTGCAAGGGTGCCCCGCCCAACCTCAATGAGTCGGCACACGGAGCTGCGCGAGGGATCATCAACCACGTAGCTACCGGGCAGCGTGACGCTGGGGGTACTGACAATCGGGACTCTCCTTCCTCGTACACCGAAATTACTAAGCACTTTTACTTGGCTCGGAGGATCTACCCCCTCCCACATTGCAAACTCAATAGACCTCAGGCTTTGACACTAAGGCTTCTACAGACCCCCAAACCCCCTACTTCTTCACAAGATGTACCCCGAAATTCAGACGACAAATACATGTGCACTATGCAATGACTTAGCGAACTTACCTCACATGCTCTGGCGACGTCCCGCGTTACGCGGCGATGAAAGCAACACTTCTTCACGCTTCTTCAACACTTCTTCAGCCCCAACCTCGAAGAACAGTTATGGGCTGTCCAACGGGCCCGCGACGCGGCGGAGAGGCTCGGCCTCTCTGTCCCGACGTGGGAGCGGCCTTCTGCGCGCTAGTGCGCGCCCTAAAAGGACCCTAATAAAGTTTTTCATCCATCCATCCATCCATCCATCCATCCATCCATCCATCCATCCATCCATCCATCCAAGACATTTCAATATCAGCGGGACTGAACACGCCGACGAAGCCGCCCCATCTACGCATGGAAGTGGTCAATGTGTCGTGATTCCACTTTCGCGAATAGATGCTGCGGCTAGGCTGCGATTGATGTCCCGTGAATGTATACTTTGCCCCTGTGGGACTCGGACGTTTTCAGCATGTGTCGTCTGCGTTCGTTGTCTCCGGACATACAGATGCATCTACCGCCTGGGCTGCCACGACGTGAACAGACCATGTTGTACCGTCTGTGGCTAGGCCTTGCGTTTACCAACTCTGTCTTCCTTATTCGAATGGCCAACAGCCCCACGTGCGACACATAAAGCTGTGAAGACACGCTTGCACATATTATCTGTGTCTGCCAGCGCAATAGTGCCGATAGGCAAGTGATGTGCAGAGTGATGGACAAATTGCACAATGATCCGCTATCAGAACTAAAAGCTCTGGACCAGCGCTCCCAGAGAACATCCGCCAGAAGGCTTTATTCGCGTTACTAGGATTCCTGCGGTATATACGGGCCTTCAAGACAGACTTTAAGAACGCCGCCTTCTACCGCTTTATAGTGTACGCGGTTTGTTTGGGCTCGTCCCTCTTTCTCTCTCTCCTAATTCTTCTCTCATTCTCTTTTTATCTCCCTACTCCTTCCCCCTGTGCAAAGTAGCCAACCGGAGCTACCTCTGGTTAACCTCCCTGCCTTTCTATGCAACTCTCTCTCTCTCCCTCTTCATAAAAATATGCGTTGAACAGCATTTGCGTATTGAGCCTCTTCTCAGTCAGCGATTGTAATGGAGCGCACATGCAGGTACGCCTTAAAAAAGTGAGTAAACAAATTTTGTTGGAGCGCACGTAGTATTAATTGGTCAGAGTTTCTGAAGAACCTAACTAATGGTGCCATCATTCCTTTAACGTTCTCGGTTGCTAAATATTAGGACAAGGAATGCGGAGGAAAGCAAAACCAACAACAATACAAAATTATAGTTACAATAGCGAATGATGAAGTTATACACACCTTGTTAGTCAAGACGAGAACGTATAATGAAAGCCTAAGTCGCGTTATCCTTATTGCCATCGGCGGGGCAACTCTTTTGTTCATGCCCGCAGCGAACAAATTCCTTCTCTTCCTGCATACTTCGCACTGTGGAAACTGAGGCCGCCTGAACAGCAACCGGTGCTTAAGTGAGCTGCGAGATTGTGCCACGTGATGAGAGAAGGCGGTTCCGATCAGTTATCGGCCGAAAGAAGCGATGACAGACTTCACTACGGCGTAAAATGAGGCCACCGCATCCTCGAGCACAGCATGTTTCAAATGTGGCGGCAAGTTTGTGAACGCAGAGCGAGTGACCGGTCTCGAGAGATCTGAAAGGCAGACATTTTGAAGAGCTGGCGATGTGAACTGCCATCCAGCCGCGACAATGAAGCTATTCTAGGCACCGCTTCGTCTCACAGGTGATTTTTCGGGAAGCCCTCTGCCACGTAAGATGCCGGGTCGCCGCGAGCAGTATTTCGATGGCTTCCCTCAAGAACCCAAACTACGCTCTGGTAATTGCGCACTCGTCAACAGGCGACAGCGTGGGAATCTGCGGACAGCCTTACGTGTAACACGCTTTCCGAACATTTTCTCGTCGCGGTAAGCGTTGGTGAGTTTCGTAATTGGTCAGAGTTGTGCGCGTGGAGAATTACTGGTGAGACAGACATATAGGTGAACGAGGGGAGCGCTGGCTTGCATTCTTCGGTTCGTCACCTCTTCCACGCAGTTGTGCCTGCGTTTATTGAATGCGTCGTGAAGCACGTCTTGCGTCTTGCGCATATCAGATCAAAAAATTGAAACAGCCAAAACCAAATCCAATTCTCCTTGCAGCATTCTGCTACTTTGTGATGGGTGGTACGTAAGTTATCTTCCACAAGTTCTCCTGCACCTTGCTAATTACCGCTGTACCCTCCTGTCTACCTTAAGCCAGTAGTGAACCTGCGCGATAGGAATGGCCGCGAAATATCCCCCTTTAATGTCATTAACTCCACGACGCACGTCTCGCCGGCACTTTTGTGCGGCTTTTCGTGTTGCGTGCAATATCAGGCGCTCACCCTCCTCAGGTGTGTCAGAAATAGCGTAAGAATGTGCAAAGCTTATCTTTTACTAGTCACGACAGTTATACGGTAGCTGGTATAGACGCTCCAACTGAATGCACGTGTCTCTGGGCGTAATGAACAGCAACCCACATTAGGAGCCTAATGCAACCAGACTACGGAGGCTCCTCAACGCGGAATATCGTCGATTATGCGTTTTAATGTAACAACATTGTACAGGATATATAGTAACTGGTTTCATTACGATGACGCAAAGCAGGCGGTGCAGTCGAAGCCTTGGTTAAGCCTATCCTACGCAAGATAGGACATGTGTCTTCGAAAGAGTTCTAACGCAACAAAGTCACCAAGAATGCAAGCACAGCGACTGCGGTTCGGCGCGCTGTTGTTTCGCCGGTGGACTATACCGTAAGTGGTGCAAACCACTGTGGTTTATATATGTGACACATCGCGAGTAGACAGAATCAGCAGAGTGCAATATGCCGTGAGGATTAGGTGGGCAGTGCCGCTAAGTCAAAGTCGCAAGGGGGTTGGTATAGCCAACATCAGTAGACCAGTGATCAGTTCGTAATAGTTCACGGATGACCATGGGAGGCTGGGGAAGTTCACGCGGATGTCGATGAACAATCATCGAATGATAGGATGTCATGATGCCATCGCATTCTAGTTGCTCAGATGTAGCATGACGACCTCCGCGTATTTAGACGCGGTGGCAGCGAAGAGGTATCAGTGGAGCCATCAGTGGAGCCGAACGCTTCGCGCAGACGGATTTGTTCAGTAGGGCAGGTGCTGCGCGTCATTTTGATGTAACCCAGACGCATAACCGAGTCGAAGTCACCGCGCTCGCGTCCCGCCGCCTCCCTCGCGCGCTCCGTTTCCGCGTGCCACAAAAGCGAGTCAATCATGCGCGTCGTTCCGACGGGGAAAAGAGAAACAAGTTCAACGGCTCACGAAAGTGAGTCGCTCGTCCCACGCCGAGTCTAGGCCGACGTGGATGTATACCCGCGGGCTGGAGCGCCGACGAGTCGTTTTCCTCAGTGTTTGTTTTGTGCCTTCTCTCGACTTCGTTTACGTGCTTGTGTCCCTGAGCACGCCGGCTGTCTTGTCCTCCGAGAGCGCGTGTGCCGCCCACAGCACGAACCGATCATTGTTTTTTCGCAGTCGTCTCCTTTGCTCTCCCACGGCGTTCCCGCAAAGGGTGCATCGGGCCGCCCCGGCTGTGGCCGCGAATCTCCGCAAGGGGGCGTGTTTTCGCGTGGCATTCCATGGCATGCTCAGTGAACTGAACCGGGGTCGCTGAAGTGTTACTTATTTGGCTTCTTTCTTCTCACAAGTTGGCGGCCTCGGGTGTTACATCATAGTTTTGTTGGTGGTCGGTCGGGTCACCTTTTCATCGGCTTCGGCCAGGTTTTGTAGCCACACTGGATCGATTGGTGTCGATACCGAACGCTCAGAGAGTGCGAGTTCTTTTCTCGCTGGGTTTGCCTGTCTCTCGGAAAGTGTGCACTCATACGTGAAACAGTCGTAACGGTGTGGCGCAAGTTACATAACAGGTGATAGAAGGGGCAGTGCTGCCTGAACATTATCGCCCGATGTAGCAGTTAGTTGGGAGAAGGCCTGCTCGTGCTGACTGGGATACCGTCATAAGAATGCTCTCAAAATGAAAACCACGCGTTGAAATAATGGTGATCGCTCTTACTGGCGCAGCCGCGCCCCATTAAAATGTATATGCTGTCGGCTTTCTCGCTTGACGTCACTGTCAGGGTCGAGCAGTTACCGCCTGTTAGCTAAAGGACGTTGGTTGCATAAGCACAAAACAGGTGACTGCGGTCCAGCCTTACCATTTTCTGTCTTATGTGGTGCAGGTCACAAGAGAAAACTTGTGTTCGTTTTTGAATACGTCAGGTATAAGGGAATAAAAGCTTGTGTTCTCGTTTTTTTTTTCGAAAGTTGATTTTGCCCAAGCTTCATGTGAAAAGCAAACTAATAACGCACGAGAACGTTACCATATTTTCATGACAATTTTGCTGCTATGGGACTGCCGCGCGTTCTCTCTATGGTATGATGTTAAGGTCCACATTCCATTTATACAGATTTTTGGGATACATTGCGTTGTGCAACCAATTTACGCAAAGACAACATCTGGGCTCTTTCGAGCGCACAAAATCATTCTATTTTCATATATTTACGAATATATGACGCGCCGACCACCGCAATGTTTGCTATAGAGAGAAGCTACTCATTACTGTGGACGAGCATTACAGTTTATATTTGAATTTTGTCACAGACACCTGATCATCAGGTTGCCTGCTTTTGTCTAGAAAAACCGCCGACTACACATTTCGGCTGAAGTTCACGCAGGCGCGCTCACATGCACACACACACACACTCGCACACCCACGCATGAACTCAGCCACCGCAGACTACATATCTGTGGCTAAGTTTCGACTCCGCAGCAAAATCATCACTACTATTTCTGACGTAAAAAAATAAAGATGCCTTGCATGCCTTGCAGTTAATGGAACTGAGAAGGTTGACACACAAGATCGCTCAATTGCATTACAACGTCGCTGTTACACAAGTCCGACGCAAACCAAACATGTATTCTTCCGTATGTCCTGCAGGCTTAGCCATGGTCCCGACTCGGCTGATCACACCCGGATTCAAGGCTTCGCACAACTCGCTACCTTTCTAGCAGTTGTTCAATGCATCTGATAGTATCCACTACCACACCAGTGGACAATGTTTGGGGGTCAGTCCGCGTTTTTCGTATTTCGTCTATTGCTGTTCCTGTCATCTTCCTAACAATTTCGCGCTGTACTGAATTCCCTGTCGCCACTATGGTTTTTCGTTTAGTCACTTTCCTATCTTCTTGCAATGAACAAACAAAGGAAAAACAAAACACGAATGATTAACTATATTATTTTTTTTTCTGTTGCGACTGGTTATCCGTCTGCAAAATGTTAATGACAGCCTTTTTTTAACAGTATATAGCGGGCTCACTATTTAGACTTCAAATTCGTTGTCCTTTATTTTCACCCACATGTACGTCGTGGCAGCATTAAGCTCACTGCTAAAGTTGTTAATGGTGCGGTCCGCGCTTTGGCTTAATATTCTTGAGGTACTGGTAAAATTTATGCCGAAACGTCGACACAATAAACAGTTCTTTTTAAGAACTGAATAAACTTTTCAAGGAGAACTTTGCGGCAATCGAAGACACCTATATATATATATATATATATATATATATATATATATATATATATATATATATATATATATATATATATATATATATATATATATATATATATATATTACGTTGCAATAGCAGACTTACCTGCTAAAAGAGAGAAAGAAAGATATAGGCTATGACAAAACTAAGAAGTCACTCAGTAGTGCGAGCATACTACCGCGGTCGTCATTCGTATACATATATTGTTTTCATTCATTTCATTTTTACAGCGCGCTACTTTTCTCGTTCTTGCTTCGAAACTACCTAGAAAAGAATTTCGAGGGACACTTGAGGCATTTCAGATATCGATGGCGCTTTAGTAGCAAAGCTTCGCGTGCTCTCACAGCTAGTAAGCAGCCATCATTCTCGAGACTTTCTTTTTTTTTTCGGAAATTACGCGACCAGCCCGAAAAGAAGAAGCATTTCACTACGATGACGGTGTCATCAACATCGTCATCATCAACAACAACAGCAATACAATGTCTGTTTTTGCCCGTATATATTTCTTGGCGACTAGCGACCTTAGAAGGACGAATAACAAACCCGCCTGCCCCCGTGCCACTCAAGCGAACATCGTCACGCGTCTGCATGGAAGAGCCATCAGAGGATGACCCGCGGTCGACCGCGCACTTTGCCCCAAGAGTTTCAAAAGGCGCTGCCAGACAAGAGACAGACGCTGAGCAGAAGAGAACGGCTCTCGAGCCACAACGGGACGTCTGGCTGACTGCATGCTGCGCGCCACTGAAGCTAATGAGATGGCGGCGGGTCCGCCGTGATGCGACCGCTCGAGTTGGCGTCATTTTGCCTCGGCACTTACACGCCCCGCCGTCTCTCCGCATTGCGTGCCGCCGAGTCAAGTTTACTGGGCGGCACGATTTCGGCGTGTGAGGGGAAAGAAGGCCCTTCAGGCACCTGGTTGTTTAGAACACGCAACGCTTGTCTGAGGACTGCGTCGCCGAGACCCACAGGCAAGGAACGTGTGTGTGTCCTTCAAAAATGGCGGTAAACAGGGAAACGAATGCCGACGCCATAAACCTCTGCCTGGATATGTGCGCCGTAAGGTTCGGTCGTCATTCCATGGTGGAACACTCAGGTCTCCGCAAATACATATGTACTAAGATTTTATTGAAATTAAGATAAACAGGGGAAATTTCCTCACTGTACAGTACAGAGGTGGTTTCTGCGCTGTACTAGAAAACAACAACAATGCATCGGAAACATCAAAACACAAAGCAAAAGTAATTCGCGGGAAGGGATGCAATACAAACACACACACAAAAAGACCTCATTCATTCTCCGTTCATGGCATATTGGACGGCTGCCAGGTCTGCAAACACGTCTTTCAAAGTGGCAGCTCGCATACGAAGTTCAGCGCCATTATATTGTGCTGGTCCTGATTCGGATTATGGAGGAGGATGCCGTGGTGCAGACCACCATCGTAGATGTCTGACGGAGCTGTATCTGGATCTCACATGAAGATCGCTTTAGAGCTTCGCAGGGATTGTCTTTTCTCAATTACCTATAAAAGAAAACGGCAACACCTTCGCCGAGACGCCACGCCATCTGGCCGTGACAATGCACGTGAAAGACGCAATTGTGGCGCTATCCCAAGTGTGCGAAATTTGCTGACCTCGAAACAATACTTTACGAACTAATTTGTAGCGGTCGCCACAGCCCGTCAATATAACATATTTAAGACTCATGGCACATAGACGAATGATGATGGTCAAGCGATCGACCACCATATTCGTCGCAATGTGACGTTGTATGTATAGATCGTCGGTTTAGACGAAAAGTGATTGTTCGTTCTCTGCTTAAGTGAACGTGACGAGAGCCAGAAAAAAAAAAAGACCAGTGAAAATCAAGCGTTTTCGAGATAGCATGCAGACGGCTTGTCGGATAGGTGGTAGAAATCTCGTCAATTTGATGTAAGCGACGAAAGCTGGGGCTTCTGTTTGTGAATTGCGTCTTTTTTATAGCGAAAACTGTATATGACTAACCTTCCGTGGTGTTTTCGGTGTCCTGCAACAGAAACGGACTTAGCGATTTCTAAAAAACCCATACGGGTGCAGTGCGGCGGCGCAGGTGTCAAAATGCGGAACAGATTAGAACGCTCGCCGTGGACACTAGCATGACGTCAAGGTTATAAATATCGCACTATATAAGCAGGAGAGGTATCGGCTCTAAATACAGCTGCGTTATCGATGGGGCGGGCGCGTATAGTTCGTGCACCTGAAGAACAACATGCGTACGAGGAGCGCCGGAGGGAACAACAACGACGCCGGCGTGAAACGACCACCGACGAAGAACGTTCCCGCGATGCTGGACAAAAACGACAATCGCGAGCCCGGGCACCTCCGAACGAGCAACGACGCCAGACGCGCAACGCAAAAAAAAAAATGACAACCATTCCACTTTGTGAAGAAGGAATGGCAGCGCAAGCGCTTTGCTTTTCGTTTGAGAGCTATGACTGTCGTCAGCTTTCGCTGCCATTCCATATTCACTGAGTGGAATGGTTGTCGTTTTTTTTTCATAGTTTAATTGTGAATATTCTAACCTGTTCAACGTGAAAGGGAGCGCGGGTGGCATCTCCAAAAAAGTTATTGTGAATGAGACGATAATGTATAGAGTCGATGTTCACTCTTCAGTCGTCATTGGTCTTGCAACATCTTGCCTTCGCCAGTGTGAGCCTGTCAAGTTTTAAAAGCATTTGGCACATTCCGAAAAGCGTCGCTAACAGGGTTAGACGGCGCGCAGGCTGCAAGCGAAGGCGGTGTCTCGCCTCTCGACGCCAAGCGTACGGAGCTTATTAAGAGACCACGGCCGTTAAATACGGAGAGTTCGAACACAGGTGTCCTCGACTCCTGTCACAGCCCACGTCGTGTTCAACACTTGGCGATTGCCAGTGCTAGAGCACAGAGAAAGGCCCAAGTCCGTGCCTTCGCGTTCGCATGTCCTCCACACATCCTCATGGAGACGCAAAGCGCGTCGGAGGCCTATGACATGGAGGCTTTGAGCCCTTCCCAGTGCTGTAATATGAAATCATTGACAATGGGTGTAAAAGAGAGGCAGACTGTAATCCTGATCAGTCCCGATACTGTCCCTCCTTTACCTTCCTTCCACTTCGCACTCCCGAAGGAGCTTGGACGCGATGCCACACTCGGACATACCACACTTGGACATACCACACTTGAACATGCCATGAAACTCGTTTCCTTCACACACTTCGCCATTGTGGTAACACCGTCACCAGTGTTGTCATGGATGTCGTCCTACTCGTAGTTCTTTAGTCATCATTGACGTCATAGTCGTTCATGACGTACAGCATATGTACAAGTGGTCCCCCTTTCATAGTGTAGTTATGTACAAGATGGTTTCTTAAACTACTGTTCTTCAAGTTCGTGGGCGCCACAGAGTACCTTAGCTTGCTTGGTTGAGTGTTTTCTTGCTAGCTTGCTTGTTTGTTTTATTCGTTTGATTGTTTGATTTATGTGTTTGATTGTTTCTTTCTTCGTTCGTTCGTTCACTTGCTCGCTTGTTCTTCGTTCGTTCGTTTGTTTGTTTGTTTGTTTGTTTGTTTGTTTGTTTGTTTGTTTGTTTGTTTGTTTGTTTGTTTGTTTGTTTGTTTGTTTGTTCTCCCATCTGTGACGGCTCCGCTGGTTTGCTCTCAGCAGTTGTTCCATCCAATAAGGTATAATTCGTGCCCGTTTTGAGACTGCGTCAAAAGAATTCTGGCATTAATTTCTCCTTTGCGCAAATCAAGTAGCAAATGGTAAGCGAGTTGGCGCTGAAGTATGCTTGAAAGAAACAAATGAAGCATGGCAGTCCCTCGCTCTTGGACCATGCCGAGTACTCACTGACACTGGTCACGAGAGCTGCATCGCATCAGACATCCGCTTCGGACATTCACCGCAGGAGGGCGTGATGTCCAGTCGGAGCTGAGCGTCGGCGCGTGCCCGTCACGTTTCTGTTCCCTCTCTTCTGTTTGGCGCAGCGTCGCTTGTGCAGCGCGACTCTGCAAATGCACAGCCTCCTCGGTTATGGTTCAGAGTTTTGTTTCTTTAGCTCGGAATCGGTCCAAAACGATCACTTACGCGTAAATTTCTCGGTGGATTCCGAAGCCCATGCTTGTGAATTTCTGGCTCTTGGTCGCTTGCCAACTGCCAAAGAGGGCTTCGCGCGTAACGCTAAACGGCAAAAAGAAAAGAAGAAAAAATAAAAGTGTGCGTGCGTGCGTGTGTGTGCGTGCGTGCGTGTGTTAGTGTGTGTGTGTGTTAGTGTGTGTGTGTGTGTGTGTGTGTGTGTGTGTGTGTGTGTGTGTGTGTGTGTGTGTGTGTGTGTGTGTGTGTGTGTGCGTGCGTGCGTGCGTGCGTGCGTGCGTGCGTGTGTGTGTGTGTGTGTGTGTGTGTGTGTGTGTGTGTGTGTGTGTGTGTGTGTGTGTGTGTGTGTGTGTGTGTGTGTGTGTGTGTGTGATGTTTCGTCGCACCTGCTGTATCGCAACCATATATATAGGGGTGTTTCAGCGAACACTTTCAAAGATCTCTAAACGTTGCCTGTGTGAGATATCACAATTCTAGTTCATTAGTTGGTCTACTCGAAGCGGCGGACAATACTTCCAAAAAATTGAGATCCAAAATGGGCTAATCAATAAAAATTCACTAATTAAGTTTCTATCTAACTATATTATGGCCCATATTGCAAGTGACAAATTCTAGCCGTGGAGTTCCCAAGGCGCGGATCCACTTGGAACGAATTTCCAGGATGACACCAGTTTCGATATATAAGTTCCCGAACTTTGCGGAGAAATGCATTGGCGTCCCAGTTAATTTGTTAACAAAACGTCGTTTCAGGCACTGAAGCACACAACTGGAACTCCTCCTCCTCCTCCAGCACCACGTTGCCAGGAGAAAAGGACAGCAACACCTATGGGCTCTCTTTTTTCTTTTCTTCGACCCCTAGTCTGCAGTTGAGCAGTTCGAGCATCCAGGCAGACCTTTAGGCTTCTTCCTGTTTCGCTTCTCCCGTGACCTTCTCACACGGACTTCAGGCACGGACAAGCACCTGTTGCGCTTGCCGCCATCAGGTGACTGCAACCAGTGGCAAAGCCATAAAAAGAAGAAAAAAACCAGGAAGACGGAAGGGATGAGTGATTGACCTATTGCGCGCATTGTGTGCACCGAGGGGACCACAATTGTCACCGTATACGACCACGGTAACTGCGAAAGCGCAATTCAGCTCTTGAGAAGTACGCTTCAACTACTCATTCCATCTCGCGTCGCTTCTATGTGTGTCAGCCAGGAGCGCTGGACGCGCTTGCGAACCAAAAGCCACAGAATGCGTTAGATTAAGAAAAAAACGTAGGATTTTAGCGTGTTTGCTCTCAAGAGTGTATTCGGCGAAATTGCGGTGTCGAATTTATGAATAGTTTTAATGGAATGCCACTCACACTGCTACTCAAATATGGCTCCATCTGTGATATATCGCTTAATGAACAAGGCTTGGTTACTTCATTAAAATGTGAGCTGTCATGAGCAATGCATTTTCTTTAAAGCAAAGCTTTCTCTGACTATTCGCATCCAACTTTGCGTGGACAGCTGTCTGGCCGAGTAAACGGAGGCCATCTCAGAAACAGTGTTATGCAAAAGCTGGGCCAATCCTGGAGGCCGCGTAATCATAGGTGGCGACTTAGTGGGCCGATCGTGATACCAGTGCACGTTCCGTGTCCTCGCAAGGGTTTTAACGTATTTTGTTACGCAAGCCTGGATGCATTGCAACATCGCAGCGTCCCCACGCTTGATAGCATGAACTGATGAAATGAGTGAACCAAAAAGTATCCGCAACAACACGTCTCAGCAGCGGGATGCTATCGATTGTCGTTGACAATCACACTCCAAAGGTTTCTGCCGAGCTTTTTTCTTTTTTTCATCCAGTAATGTGCCTCCAGCTGTGATGCACAGAACTTAAGGAACAGAGTGTGATTACTTCATGAATTGAGGCGGTGTCGCAAGGTGCCCCTCTTTTTTTCAATCAATGTTCTTTTGTTTGTCCACGTGGTACCGCCTGCCGCGCTGACATAAGCAGTCGTACACGTAGCTAGACGCTGAGCATATATATGCATACGCGTACATGCGGTCTCACCTACATGAGCGAGTGTTTAATGCAAACCGTAGTACAAGCATCGACTCCATCTCGAAGGAACATGGATCGCTATGTGAATGTATACTGCTCCTTTGTGCGCAATGAAATTTGCATCTGGGGCATGCGCGAGTTGCAAATCGCGTCTAGACAAGGGTTTGCGTCAGCCGCTGTACAAGGCCTGTCCGCTAATAACGACCGGTCGCGGCTTCAAGAAGAGCCGCTCGTGGAGTTACACGCCGCGTGCATCGTCACTGACTGTTTCAGACGAGGCGTCAGCGCCGTATTTCGGCGCTTGCATTTTATTGAACGCTCTGAGCCGTAACAAACGCCACCTGTGTACGCACTGAAAAGTTGCCGTTGTCTACGCGTCTGTCTGTCTGTGTGTGTGTGTGTGTGTGTGTGTGTGTGTGTGTGTGTGTGTGTGTGTGTGTGTGTGTGTGTGTGTGTGTGTGTGTGTGTGTGTGTGTGTGTGTGTGTGTGTGTGTGTGTGTGTGTGTGTGTGTGTGTGTGTGTGTGTGTGTGTGTGTGTGTGTGTGTGTGTGTGTGTGTGTGTGTGTGTGTGTGTGTGTGTGTGTGTGTGTGTGTGTGTGTGTGTGTGTGTGTGTGTGTGTGTGTGTGTGTGTGTGTGTGTGTGTGTGTGTGTGTGTGTGTGTATTCTTTATCATGCTGAGTAACATGTATGCGTTATGCCATGTGCGTTTAAAGTTTGCTTTTAAATGCGTGTATTTGTAGTAAATTATTCATATTTAGAAAATACACAGAGAGCCAGAAAGAGAAAAAGCAGGGTGCTTAGCCACATGCGAGTTTCCGGTTAGCGACCTTGCACGGAGGTAAAGGGAGGTTAGAAAAACAGAAACAAGGTAACAAAAAATAAATCCGTGTACACCTAAGCACTTATCAGTTGTGAACGCGAAAGCATTAATCTACAACTGAACGTCGCGGAGCGGTCTTTCAGGTTCTGTACTCCTCGCGGGCAAGCGGGCGCGTTGAGACGCTTGGCCAACGGTTTAGACAAGTGGGTAAGACACTCGGCTATGGCTGTGGGGTCGTGCATTCAAAACTCACTACAGCCAATGTTTTTTGTCTTTCCAATTTATTTTCTGTTTTTGATACATTAGTTTCTCTATAGTGTTTACTGAGGTGAAGTTAGAACGCAGGCGAGCACTTGCGCGGACAAGGAACGCGCGAATAACACAGGCTTCCGAGGTCGAGTATGACGTGGCGTCGCGGCCATGCCCTCTCCCCTCTTACTCAGCACCTGCCGCGCCAGCGCAGCAGCAATTGCTTCCTTTCGCCCGCTCTGCTGCGTCTAGGCGCACACATGACATGGCGTCGCAGCCAGTGGAATCTAGGCGCCGCTCCGTCGCTACAGACACCTGTTTTTTCGCTCAATGGGGCCATTTTGTGCTTTCTCATAAAAAAAAATGCAGGAAGGTGTTCGCAATATACACTCGGCCACAAAGTTTTGCGGAACCCTAAATATGAGAGAAAGCTGAATACCTGCGCAGCTTCACAACGCAGTCTAGTATCGGAATTTGCAGCCCTTATCATGTATATGGGAACAACATGGCGATGTTCGGTTTTACTGACTACTGTTACAGGCTGATCGCGGAAATTGAACGTTTTCTGAGATCCTGTGGTCCGTAAACATTTGTGGTCACAAGTGGCCAACAGCCCACTTTGTGACTTGTGCAACGAAACAATCGCGCACCTTCGTTGCGACTGTCCTCGTTTCAACCCGCAAGGAGCAGCCTTCCCAGCCACGCTAGACCAACTGGACAAGCACTCAGTCACAGAAAACAACATCCTTGGAAGCTTGCCGAGGCGAACAACCAGCGCGAGCCGCTATGAAGGCGCTGCTGCGTTATTTAAGAGACATCGGACTGTGTGACAAGTTGTGATTGTACACTCTGTGACGTAGGATGAGACGTTGACACTGTGTAACACTAGGAACGCCTTCGCAGTCTGCGTAGCTGTGCCCGCAGGAACAGTTCTGTATTGTGTGTGAGGTTTTTCTTCCTATTCATTTCCTCGCTCTCACCTATCGCATCCCTTTAACCTCCCTCGGTACAGGATAGCCAAGCGGAGATAACCTCTGGTTAACTTCCCTGTCTTTCCTTTTGCCTCCCTCTCTCTCTCTCTCTCTCTCTCTCTCTCTGTACATACTGGCCGATGAATTGCAGAAAGCACAGGAATGCTTGCACGGCCTTTTGATGTGATGATTAGTTCCATTGCGATGGCTGTTACTACGTTACTCGAATTCTCTTCTTTTTTAAAGGTTTTCTCCTTTTAGTTAATGACAAGAAATTGTAGTTTACGAGCAATCGTGTGTTATTATTTATGCCTATGAATACTGTATATAGTTTGTATAATGCTGCGGCCTATTATCTGCGGGCGCTGCAATCATATCCAATCTTTGTTTTCTTATTTACGGATATGTGTTTTGAAGAATTTCGATATATCAGTGTACCTGTTGTATATTGTAAAGATATATGTACTGATACGAGTTAATCTATAGTTTCGTTAAACCATGCTGTCTGGCCGGCGGACAAGCACTATGTGCTTTAATTGGCCAGCAAATCGCAGTTGTATGACTATCTTGCAAGTTCATTTGATTTTGAAATTTAGTTAGACACAGCGGAGAATTGGCATCCCTACTTACAGTACTGCTGGAAGTGGCATAGGGTGTGATTGGTAGTTTCCTTGACGCCAAAATAGCCACAGGGCTGCGGTGTTGGCCGCCTCTGTGCGAAACGCGTGGGCATTGGTGAACGTCATTGTTTAGGAAAGATCAACGTATTCACTATATGAAGAAGTGAGTGCCGGAACGGGTGTGGTCGCCTTCTATTGGATGAACGAAATTCAAAAAGTGCAACAAAACATCGATTATTACAGGACTATCTACAAAAGGAAGGTATTAACGGGCAGATTGCTGTTCTTTCCAGGTCCTTGCTTATTATTATTATTATTATTATTATTATTATTATTATTATTATTATTATTATTATTATTATTATTATTATTATTATAGTCCTTGGATGGAGCGTCGAACCACATCGATGCTGAATGCGTACGCGGCTTTAAGCAAGTACTAAGCTTAATTTCCAGCCACAGACATGGAGTTAGTTAAGCCATGTGAAAGACTGCATGTAATAATCTTCCGAAGGGCAATGCGCCGTACACGGGAGCAGGTAAAAGCTGTCTGCTCGAAAGTTAGGTGAGGAGCTGCTATAGTGTGAACAGCCCCCGTAGTATTCACAGCATCGTTTAGGGGTCTCCCAATTCGAGGCTGCCGGTCTTGACTGTGATAAAACTGGGCTATTTCTTTCGTTCGGTTGCCTTTATGTTTTACGGTTTCGTAAACATCAGTAAACAGCAAAGGGTCCCAGAAGGTTCGGTTTGGCAGAGTGGGAGTCGCGCGTTCACTGCGTACCCACACACTTGACGGTATAGTCAATCCGGCATTCTTTTGTATAATGCCGGCTTCTGCGGGCACTTAGAGGCTTGATGTTTTTTCTGTACTTCGGTGATATTCGAAATCTTTCGTTGCTTGCTCAGAAATGTATTTTCTCACGCTATATTTAGTCGTCGGCCGTCAGGCATCTAAAGCAACTATCGTCACAATCAGTACCCCTGCCTACATATACGCGTCTAATAGGTGTTAGGGCTTTCTCACTTCTCATAGTAATTCCAGCGCGCATACCGCTATGCCCGAAGTTCAATACAACACGCGCGCGTCGAAGGAAATCCGTATGCAACTCCTTCCTGCACCCGGCCAGCCCGCTCGCTCTCCGACTATGTAGTAGCTAGGTCCAAGAACACGGCAGGAGCGCACCACGGCAGCCAATCCACCTGCACGCACGCACGCACACACACAATAATAATAATAATAATAATAAAGAAGAAAAAACTCGTATCTTGTATCTTGTTCGTGACTTGTGGGAAGTGCTGTGACATAACAATCGAGACCCGCGTCCGCTGCTCAATCTGACGTCTCCATCCTTGGTTGTTTTCTCGGTCCTCCAGTGCCGGCTTCTAGTCGGCGCGCTCCCACGGCACCGGCGGTTGCGGACGGCGGCTGCGTGTCCCTTGCTCGTGCTGGCCGCGTGCGCGCTGGCCGTGCGACAGGCGACGTGCCAACCGAGCCGCTCCATGGGGCCAAAGCTGGTCGACCTGTCATACGTGTTCGACAAGAACACCGTCTACCCGTCCCCGTCGGCAAACTTCTCGCTGGACGTCCGCTACCGAAAGACCAAGCACGGAGTCCGGTAAAGAGTACGCAGGCACTGCAGCGACTGGCGGTGGTGCACATTCGGTGTTTCAGCCGAATTCATTAACGTTCGGAATCAAAACAGGAACAGCGCCACAGAGGACGAGCGATTAAAAAGCGCAGGACAGCTCGTCCTCACTCGTCCTGTGTTGCGCTGTTCCTGTTTTTTATTCTGAAGATGAACCAACCAGCCCCTTTGAACACACTCCTAATGTTCATTAATGTTCCTGTTTCTTTTTTAAATTTTACTTGCTTTCTTCCTATCTTCAATTTCAATGTTTCTATCTACTCCTTCCCGAAAATTAAGCAGACCTTTGTGCCCTTCCCGACCCAGGCAAAACCACGAGATTGTAGGGAAAGAAAGCTTCGCTTTAATAATAACTGAAACGTTCATTGAAGGAAGTCAGTGCTCGCTACTTATTCCGAAACTCACACTAGCTTCAAGATATTTGTCACCCGCCGTGGTTGCTCAGTGGCTATGGTGTTAGGCTGCTGAGCACGAGGTCGCGGGATCGAATCCCGGCCACGGCGGCCGCATTTCGATGGGGGCGAAATGCGAAAACACCCGTGTACTTAGATTTAGGTGCACGTTAAAGAACCCCAGGTGGTCGAAATTTCCGGAGTCCTCCACTACGGCGTGCCTCATAATCAGAAAGTGGTTTTGGCACGTAAAACCCCATAATTTAATTTTAAAGATATTTGTCTTCAAACTAGCGGCGAAATTTTTTGAAACGTCAATTAATTTCGCCACTGGATTGCGCACGAATATCTCGAAGTTATTTCGAGTCGCGGGATAAGTAGCAAGCTTTGAGCACTGACTTGCTTCAATTCCATAGTTGCAAGTATTCCCAAAAGTTATCAGTAAATAGTTAATAAATGACCTTTCCTACAGTTCAAAAGTAATTAGTGATTTAGCACACAATTTCCCGACGACACACTATTCGCAAACGCCAATAAAAAGAACTTTTTATTTTACTGAGAGAGAGCGAAAGAAACAAGCTTTAATGATATGCTGGAGATGTTAGCCTGGCTGTTCGCCTGACATGCTACTCCAGATTTATTTTACTGCGCTATTTCTTTCGTTTAGCTACTTTGAAGATTTATGGCTTTGTAGACATCCGCGCGCAGCAACGGGTCCCAGAAGGTTCTGTTTGGTAGAGTGCGAGATTTTACCGAACAATTTAAACAAATTTGTATCATTATCTGGAACACCCGATATAAACATAGAGAGTGCTAAGAAAACAATATCAGTAATATCACAGTGGCATATATAGCATAGACTTTACTGTCTGTGCGTTTACATTTATTTCAAGACATAATAACGACTGATCGTTAGTGAACGCTGTGTTTTGTTTGTCACAAGAAGCTTCGTTCGACTCCTTCGCTCTGTTCATTCCCCCTTTTAGTGACGCATCATCATCGCTCACTCCAACACACCTCGCACTGGGAGCAAATGCCGCCTCGGTATTTTATTCAGCAGAAAATATTTAGTGTAGCTACTATTGTATTACCCGCCGCGGTGGCTTCGCGGCTATGGTTTTGTGCTGCTGCTAAGCACGAGGTCGTGGGATCGAATTCCAGCTGCGGCGGCCGCATTTCGATGGGGACGAAATGCAAAAACGACTGCGGTCCTGTGCATTGGGGGCACGTTAAACATCCCCTGGCGGCCAGAATTATTCCGGAGTCCCGCACTACGGCGTGTCTCATAATCGAATGGTGGTTTTGACACCTAACACCCCAAAAATTCAATGCACTAGTTTATTACCAAAGGTTATGATTACGCATGAGTACTGAATCCGGCCTGCGACAAGCCACTAGAAGAGGATAAATGTCTAGACGAGGTGCGTATCTCCCGTGCATGGTAAGAGGTAAGGTGTGTGTGTGTGGTATATATATATATATATATATATATATATATATATATATATATATATATATATATATATATATATATATATATATATATATATATATATTGAAAAAGAAGAGTACGACGCACGTTGAATTAGACAGTATATTTCACTGACGTTTCGGTTGGTGGACCAGCCTTTGACAAAGACTTTGACAAAAAAAGGTCGGTCAATCAGCCGAAACGTCAGTGAAATATACTGTGCTAATTCAACGTACGTCGTACGCTTTTTCTTCATTTTACTACCGGGGCCAGCGTGATTTCCTCAGCAAACAACTTTATATATATCGCCTACTGACGTCGTTCTTATGTAGGCTGCTCAGCGCACGTTCATCCGGGGCACTTCGGAAGGATATCTCGTACTGAAGATTGAGCTTCCTCGCAAGCGCGGGTTAAGTGCGCGCGCCTATATCACCGAACGCAGGAAAGACGCGTGTGAGCCAACTTCCACGAGACGGACGAAGTAACGTATTTCTGTCGTCCGAGGAAAAGAAAGTCTGCCGAGTGTTCCGGGAGATCGCAGTCTGTAGTGTAGCGAGATGCGACGTTCAGTTTTGGTTTTCTCTTACTTTTTTTTTTCCCCTGTGACCTTTAAGTCAGCTCCAGTTTAGCGCCCTGTAGGAAGCTCCGCGCTCCTGCATTTTCGGAAGACGACGAGACCTGCAAAACGCTTTTCACTTTCCTCAAAAAAAATATCTACTATTTCAGTCGGAGTAGCGCTTCCTATACTCGTCTTCACGCCTAGTTTTCTAGGCCGTATATAATGGGAGATACGGCGTTTGCCAACTTCCGTCTTTTCCGTCTGCACTGCGTTGCACCGGTTCGAGTCGGTAGAGGCGCTTGCTTATCTTGTTTATTGCCTTGATCGGCATGATGTTATCTCCTGGACTAGTATCGTTTAAACAAGTTCATTTTTCTATTTTTTTAAAAAAAGGTCGCTTTCATCGCAATTGTTCTTTCTGTGGTGTGCAGGGGGGAGGGGGAGAGTCGTCTCTACCGATGTAGGACCTAAGAAGAAAAAAAAAAAAGAAGAGACCGGCGTATAGTATCGAGGAAACATTTCCCGCTGAGACGAAAGTCTGGTAAGAGGGAGGTTCAGTGGGTCACGCTTAGAGGCCAGCACTCCTCGGGCGGACGCGTCGAAAACAGCTGGATATCATCCGTAGAGCTTTTGGAAACTTCGCTTCACCAAACTGCGTATAAGAGCTCACGCTGTGCGATCCGGGCTCTTTATGTTATTTTTTTCTTCTTTTCATAGAACAAAAAAAAAGGTGTGTATATAATTTTCCTTTCAAACTACCCGGCCGCCCGTGGAAAGTTAAACGCCGGCTTCCTGGAGGCATCGAGCGGAACGACGTGGTCGTTTCGCAGTCTGAATCCTGCCACGATGCTCCGCGTGCGCATCGAGACCGACGACGCGAGAGCGAAACAAAAGAGAAGGCTTCGGATACTGCTGAAAACGTGCAGCCCTGATCTGCGAGAACGAAAAGCGGGAATCTTCTATGCGGCGAGGAGGAAGGGAAAGAGAGGAAGGCACGATGGGGGAAAGTGCGAAAGCTGGACGAGGTCAAGGCAGTGACTATAGCTGGGCCAAAAGGAACAACCGCCCATTCTTGTTCTCCGCAACGCCACGGCTTGGAGAGCCAGGGAGGCTTCAAGATTTCGAACGTGCGAGTAAGCTCGAAACCACGCACTTCTCCAGCGCGTGTACCGCAGTCATATCGATGCGGTGCGCGCGCTCGATGGCGTTTATTAAACGGATCACCGTCATCATATACGTCATCATCGTGAGCACCACTGCCTATCGTGGACGTTTCTATGTCCCTCGTATCCCAACCACTGCGTTCAACATAGTAGACCATATATAGGCCTCGTTGCTCCGAACAACCCACTTCTCTTTCGGTACCTTCCCTGCGCCAGAAATAGATTCTAACAGAGAGCGATCAACCAAATCGAATAAACAATTCGGATCACTTGCGTTTGTGTTTTAGATTCTGCAGAGTCACGGCTTGGAAGGGCTTGGTCGCTTTGAGTAGAGCTGCGAGCCTTGAAGGAAAAAAGAAATGTAACGCAGTATAATCTACCGCATTCCACATCGCAGACTCCCTACCATGTGGGTGAACTGCTAAAAAGTGTTCCTAAACAAAACTATCCGTCACAAAGCGCGCGTCTATAGTTCTGTAGAATGCGCCGGCAAGGCGAGCTCGGCGCCGCCTACTGAAGGTTGCCGCAGTTCCCGCGCAAACCGTGTGAAGCCACTACACTAAACATTTCCCATTCGCGCTGCGCGCCCAGGAGCCACAAGAGAATTTTGTTTAGTCACAGTCACGAGTATGCTACGTTTAGCATCAGCATGACAAAGAAACCAGATAAGATATCGCTTAATTATGCCATCCTTTTATATTATTAAGGCAATAAGGACACATTTTTTTTCTGATGCACTCTGTGTAGATATATAGTTGTAGCACGCGTGAAGCCAATCCTACAAAGCTGTGGTACGCACCCCTTCAAAAGATCCTCAAAAGCGGAACACACTTGTGCCACGATCAACGGGCCTTCGTTCAAAGGAAGCCGATAAACGGTGCCACAAAAGCAGCGGCGAACATTAGGGGGCCGCGACATGGCGCATTCCTGGAACCAGGCAATTAACCGCGACCTGCCCGTAGGCGTGAATGAAGCCTGCGGGCACGGTTCTCAAGCCAGGCGTGGTGCAGGTTTACACGTGAGCAACAAAGGAGCTACGAGCGGTGCACGTTGAAACCCGCTAGGACATGGGACGTGAATACACGCTCGAGTTTTCCCTTTCACTTTTACCCTGGGTGAGAAAGGTGCGCTGCGTCATATATTGTTGTTCGTGCGGCCGTGTCATCCGAATAGGGCCAACAGCATCATTAATTAGAAAGCTTGCACTGGAGCACTTAAGCTGCCTCGCCACTGGGGCACGCGATCTCCAGGCCAAGGCGCTGGTGGCTTAGACGTTTAACAATAACCACTGGCGATCGTGCTGCCGGTGGGGGTGGCAGTGTAGGAATTGTCCATTGTTGCGCTCACCGGCATTCCACGCAGTGCCTGGCTCATATAATTTTTCATTCACTTAATTCGGGAGGCATCAGTCGAAATTTATACGTGAGCATTTTTATCACCAGTGAGCACTTTTATCACCACATGCATTTCCTGCGCATAGCTTTTATTTTTTTTTTTATTATTTTTAGCCACAGCAATTTTTTTAGATTGCCTGGGGCAAATATCACAATTCTAGCCCTTGTTCTACATTACTCCATGAGGTGGTCACTACTTCTACGAGAAAACAATATGCTTAATTGAATAATTGACCTAATTACGATAATTAAATTTTAACTTGGTTACTTTACGGCACATATTTGAATCTACGAATTGTAGTTCGGGAGTATGCAAGGTATATCGACTTATAATGAATCCTGAGGATGGCACAGGTTTCGAGATATGCGCCGTCAGGTTTGCGGTAAAAATGCACTGTTGTTCCACTTGCTTTTTTGAGAAAACACTGTTTTATGCATTGAAGTACAAGAGTAACTGGGACGCCAATACATTTCCTCAGACACTTAATATAAAAAAATATATATTGAACCTGGCGTAGTTCTGAGAATTTGTTCCAAGTCCATATGCCTTACATACGCATTAGCTACAATTTGTATAGATTTAAATATGTGCCGTAAGTTAATTAGTCGAAAAGTTAATTATCATCATTAGAACAATTATTCAATTAAGCCTTTTGATTTCTTGCACAAACTATGGCCGCCTCATTGAGTAACTTAGGTCAAAGGTTAGAATTGTGCTATCTGCCACAAGGAATATTTAAAAATTTAGCGCAGCTAAAGAAAAGAAAGAAGAACACCCAGTATACTATAAATATAAGAAAAAGAATCTATAATAGAAGCAGTCGAGCGGAGGTCTCACTGTGTGTACAAAAAGAAAGCAGTTCATTTCCAATCTAATGGCTGTTCTGCGAGCATCCAGGTCAGTCAGTGCTTGGTTATAATTTTAGTGCCTAATCGACACTTGAATTCAGTTTACGAGAACGCGAAGAAGGAATGTACCTCTTTATTAATTAATGACTTGAGTTATTACTGCCAACACGACGAAAATAGCGCGTACACAATGGCACTGTCGACGTGACAGAGTGACTACGACAGAGTGACAGAGTGACGTGACAGAGCAGGTGTCTTGTTTCTGTTATTTTCTCCCTTTGAGTACTGTTCGCCAGGTTACTTCAGTGCATTTGCCAAAGAGAGGGAAACGTTTAATGATAGGAAAGGATTGAGATATTGACCTTAAAATCTTGTCTCTGGCTTCCTACTCCACAAGTGGGATAAAGAGTTAGCGAGAGACAGGAAAAGGAAGAGGAAGAGTTTTTTTCCGACAAGAAATAATCCGGTGAAAATACCACAATAACTCATTTCTTTCTTCCTCATACTTTCGTTTTACGGCGCGAGCGTCTAGGAGGAAAGACACGATCAATTTTCTTGTATTACCACGCTCCCATTACTGAAAATGTGGGACTCTCGCACTCACTCGCCCGTGCATATACGCGCGCGCGCACACTAGCGCACGGCTATGTCTGTCCTTGAGGGAGCGAATAACAGTGATTGCACAGATGACAGGTCACGTAACCCGGGGCGTGTGTTACGGGAACTGCGAAAGTCGTTGGTAGAAGAGGGGAGGGTGAGGGGTGTTGTGTGTATACTGCGATTGTGGCAATTAAAGGTGGCTCATTCGGCGCAACCTCCGAAGGGCTTTCCCCCAAGGCAAATGCCGCGGCACCTATATCACCGCATTTCGACGTCTCACTAATTACACGCAGAACTGCAAGGGCTACAGATGTGTCTCGTTCACTAAAAAGATAGTGGACAGTAGCTTGGCCGTGTGCTTAGTCATGGACACCGTGCCTTTCCGCCTATGTTGCTGCTACGAAGAAAAGATCGCTCGTGCAAGCGATATGCGATTGATCTGCGCAGTAATAGGTCATCTCACCGACCAGCACTCACTTGCTAGCGCATTGGTACCACACGCTTGCAAAATGCTGAAATACGTGATATTGGTTTTCTGATCTTTGGTTTAAGAGAACGGTTGACAGCTTTACGTGATGTACACGGCATGGTAAAGCTTGCGTGACGACAGACGCATGGACACACCCCGTCAGGCTCTCAGGAGTTGCAGCGGTGCACCGAACTAGAGCACAAGGCGCGCAGCGCAACGAGTAGAGGAGGAAGCTGTCCTATGAGGTCTAAACCAGAAAAACAGCCTGGAGGTGGGAACGCATAGCACGTTCATAATTGCACTCGTGACCTTTTGTCTTGAGGCAGTAGCAGACGACGCATGATGTGGGCTGGAAACAAAGCACATGAATATGGAACGCCTTAGACATCTCTGCGCAAACGTTGTGCACATGCTTCTGGTTGACTTCCCCGTATTAATTTTACTTCAAGTGCATTAAGCTAATGTCCGCGCGGGCCTCGAATGAGTAATGAAATGAACGTGGTCGCAGCTAGGACATTTCTAGGCAGCTTTCAACTTTCACTTCTTTTCATTTTCAGTCTGCACCGGCATATGGGAAAATAATTTGGAGGGATCCCTGCCAGATGCCTTCAAGGCAACATTTTCATTAATTATTATTTGAAGAAAAATAAAAGGAAGAGATTTAGACACCTATAATGGTGACAGAGTCTCCTATTCACGTGTTAGCAGTAATGGTTAATGAAGTTATTTAATAGAGGCGACGTAAAAGAAAAGCAATACATTCATCCATAAATACAGGACATGAAGCGGAAAAAGCAATAATGTTATACGAAGATGTCACTGTATAAAAAAAATACGAAAGCTCTAGAATCAATTGACTGCCTAGAAAGAAAAAAAAAGAGAAGGAACCAGCTTGAAGCCAACGAAAGCTAGAAACGAATTGACCAAAGCGATTTGCTATATGCATGATTAACTGTTTTTCACTGCTGAATAGGTTTGGACTGCTTTCTCAATACTGGATGCCTCAGTTAGTGTGACAACGCGCGATGGTATTGGATTGTGTCCATTGATGGATAACACCAAGGGCACGTTCCACAGCTCTAAGTACGTAATAGCTAAATTCACAGCATTAGAAGTCCCTAAGTGCGACTAGGACTAACGCATATTAAACAGTCGGCAACACGCAGGCCGCGCGAGCAGGTTGGCCGCGCACTTGAGGTTGTTGACAGCCTAGAGTGTTTGTCCATTACCGTAACACAATCTGCGTGTGCTACCTTTCATCCAAGCACCTCAAAAGGGGGGAAAACGCAGCGGCAACAAAAAAGACATAAAGGAAAAAGTAACGCCATTATATCGCAGAAGCTGGGCCTCCATGCGCGCTGTATCGGAACTGAACTTCTTTGGCAGAAACGTGCACCCACACTTTGCCTTTTTTTTAAATTTTACATTCTTCTTGCTTCTCGCCTTTCCTTCAGGTACCAGGAGGAAAACTTGTGCTCATCGACGCAAGGTGGCACGCACGTGATCGCGCCCCGGCATCTGCTCAAGGGCCGCTGGTCCGTGACCGACCTGCCGCTCAACCGGCTCGTGGTGCCCGGCGCGGTCATCGACATCGCCATTCAGGTTCTGCGCAGCCGCGATTACCGGCTGCGCATCACGGACGTCATGCGTTGGGAGGACATCCACGGACGGCTTCCTCAGGGATGCGTGCTCTTCGTGCGCACGGGCTGGTCCCGGTACTGGCCCTCCTGGTACAAGTACCACGGACACCCGGCGGCGGCTGGCAACGGGACGTTGTCCTACCTGCCGTTCGACACGAGGCCGCACCACCCGGGCGTCCACCCAGACACGGCCACGTGGCTAGTGTCCAAGCGGAAAGTGTACGGCGTGGGCATCGACGCCCCGTCCCTGGACTACGGTCCCTCCAAGGATCTCGGAGCGCAGCACATCTTGCTCGCGGCCAACATCTACGGACTCGTGAATGTGGCCAACCTCCAGGAACTGCCGTCCGTTGGGTCGACGCTGTTTGTCTTTCCCATGAAGATACGAGGAGCCGGGGCCGCTCCCGTTCGAATATTAGCCGTGGTACCTTGAATCATAAGCGCGTGTGTGACACTTCTTTCAGCCAGTTGCGGCGCTAAAATGCGCTTGAGGCCAAAACGAAGTGGCAAGCCTGGAGTGAAGGCCTGCCACGATTGCCCGCGTTTTCCAGAATCGGTGTGGTCGCGTCCGCACGCCGTTGCAAGCTTTCCATTCGCAACACTCAACGAAGCCTTCAAATGGAGGAGATAGAATATGGTCGCGTTTTCATAATAAGACTGGCACATGCTATAGGCACATGACACAACTAGCCCCAATTTCATCATTGTGGACTTGTTGGTACGGAACTGTTCTGTATGAGTCAAACCACCCAGCATTGGCTTGCAGCTTAGAGCTAGGCGTTGTGGACCAACCGACATAGCGTTGCCTTCTATAAAGCTGGAATTTAAAAACTTTAAGATTACCAGCTGGGCATTTTCTGAAAACCCCATTGTTTTTGGCAAGTTATATATCTTTTCTTCGGTCTTTTTGTTTTAAGGCGTGGAAATTATTCAGTAAGACTGCACGTATTGTGCTCTGAAAGAAAGAAACGCACAGCACAGGTGTTTTATGGTGTTGTGTAAAACGAAGGTGACGCTGTAAACGATTATCTGGCGATCGAAATTTTTTGATGCTACACTATGATCCGCTAAAAGAAAGTAGCTTGGCTCGCTCATAACATTTTGGCGCAACGCTTTCGAATTCCCTTTCGTCCTCAGTTGTGACTTGTTCTTGCTTCTGAATATACTCAAATGTTTGCCTTCGATGAAGTCACATAAAGTGAGAAGCTTCATACCATTAACTAGGCTTTCTATTGGCCTGCGATTTGCCATAGCTCTGACCACGTGGCGAGTTACATCGCTTGTACTATATACCATGCATTTCCCTGTAAAGTATGGTCACCGCTTACGGTGCAGAGGTTCGATGTTCATGCGACGAAAACGACATCATCGGGTGCCTTTCAAGTGTATGCGTTTTTAGTAGTGCATGCCACCTAATTCAAAGGACGGCACAGAAGCCTGACGCATCTAATGACAACCATATTGAACATATTTCGAATTATGTTTTGTCCGAAATCATGTTATTTCGCTATTTATTTCACTCGAAAGCAACAAGCAGTTCATTTCAAGAGACTACTTCACCGGAAATTGCTCGCCCAACATTACAATGAAAATGTCGCTATCAGGCATGTGCTTTCAAGTGTAGCCCACGTAAAATACTGCAAATGTGATCGTTTTAACCACCAAAAACAAGACCGCATCTTTATTCACATACATTATTTTTAATCTCACGCAATTTGCTTTTTTTACTTCTCAGGAATTTATCACGAGTTTGGTGCCTAGGTATAGCGATCACAGTGGTTAAGCTGAAAATGGTGCAGTAACTTCCGATGACATATGCCGCTCCCCACTCGCACCATAAATGATCTTAACATTTAAAAGGACTTCCTGTGGGCCAAGTTGGTACATACTTGACATTACAAGAAAGCACGAAAACACAGATACACGACAAAAAAAAAATAGATGGACGGACAAGCGACAAGCGTTGGTTTGTTTCTTTGTTTTCGTGATGTGGTGCGTGTTTTCGCACTTTCTAACTATGTCTTATACTATTACAGTTACTGTGTGCGATGTTGCTGGTAATGTCACGCACAGTGGTCTATACGTGACTGCACTTGCGTTCACGTCCTAAATGCAGTATCAGGTTATTTGCGAAGCAAACACAATTCAACTGTTCTGTGCTTCGGTTGTTTGTAAATAAAGGCCAATTCTCATTAAGCGCTTCTGCTGACGACTCTTCCCTTTCACGATAGATGGTTCACAGTCGACAACTAAACGTCGCAGTGTTATTACAGGCAAGCGTCTCAGGTAAGTCGTCTATAGGTAAATGAGTGGCAAACGATTAGTGAGAATTGTTCTATCGCCAAAGATTACCGCAAAATAAAGCTAAAATTTGACTAATCAAAAACAGTAGCCCTGTGTGAAAATGGGACAGTGTACAGAGACTTCTCTGCGCTCGACATCAACCATCATGAGAGCCGTGAGTTTGTGAACAGCAATTGCACTTGTAATTTTACAGCATTAACTGTTGGTCATATATTTCACTCAGTTACTCTACTTCCCTATGATAGAGTATGTTTAGAGTCCCGAAGAGTTACTGTTCCCTATGTTGGTGCCCAAACAACAGCGAACCTACTTGGTCGGGAGAATAAACATACTCCTTCGATCAGTGCGAGGATGCTCAATAAGCAGTCATTCCCACAAATGTAGTTTCCTGCACTTATTGTTCAAAAAACAGAGCACTTGTGGACACAAAAGCAGACAAACACAAGCGCTCGTGTTTGTCTTCTTTTTAGTGTTCCTCTATGCGTCCGCAAGTGCGGTGCTTTTAGAACAATAATAACAAACCAGCTAGCCTACCAATATATCCTCAACCAATACTTAATATCTTCTTAAGGTGTTTAGTTTCGACTTCGAATATTTGTTAGATGAAAAAAAAAAAAAAACAAGCGAGGCAACCACCAACATCACGAGAGCCACGACTGCATGTGATTTTCTCAACATTCATTTTGTGTTCAAATATACGTTGGAAAAAATACAGACAATAAGGACAATACAGACAAATAAAGACAATATAGGCACCTCTCCGCTGATAATTCTACCGCATGTTTCTTCTTCGTTATTTAATGCATATGACATAAACCATAAACCATATGAACCATAAACCATCGATGAACCATAAAAAGTCAAGTGATGTGCGTGGAGCCCAAGAGAACTATACATAGTCCCCGCCCCCCCCCCCCCCCCACCCACCCACTTATGCTCCATTGGGCATCGTCAAACAGTAATTACTGTAGAGAGTGGTATTTTTTTGTTTTTTTTTAAACACGTTCTGAATAAAGGTTTTAAGTGCACCAGTATAGCCAAGCTCTCTGCACCATATCTTGCTCTGTACACTTTAAATACACTGTAGCTTCTTTTTATTCATCATCATCATCATTACAGTTATTATTATTGTCATTATCAGCAGCAACATGGCTCGGGTTAAAGGTATTCTCCTGCGTCGTGATTTGGGCAAAATTCATTTTTGAAGAGTTATACTGCCTCGCTTTTAACGCATTGTTAGGGAGAGACGGCAGAGCGCTACATGAGAGAGAAAGCAAAGAGCGCAAAGGCAAGGAGGTCAATCAGACGAGCGTCCGGTTTGCTACCCTGCACTGGTAGTAAGGGAAAGGTGGAATAGAAAGAAAGAATAAAGGGAGAGAATGAGCGTGCACGCAGCAGGATGCGCAGCACTACTACAATCGGTCATTGAGGCCGGTGTTCCTCAAAAACTGCAGTAATGCTATAAACTAGTACACAAACCAAGGATAACGAATGAGGCAACCCAAACTGCCGCCAACCGTTTTAATTGATCGCATGCGAGCACTATCCCTGGCCGCCAACGAAAGGCAACAGTCCACCCAGAAGGTCGCCGTTCAGCAGGGTGCCAAGTATGCCGGTGAAGATTTCTGGAATCAATACAAGCGCCGAAACTAAGTGACAAAGGATATATGCTACAAACACAGGCGTCCGCAAGCTATTAAGGGCTCATTCACACCGGCGACTCGCAGAGGTCGCGTGACCAAGTTGATCGCAAGTGGTCGCTTTGGTCGAAAAGCAACTGATCTGAGTCAATTGCTCGCTGCTCGATTCTTCAGCAGTGCCACTGCAGTCGCAAGCCTACTGAACTCGTCAGTTGCACAGGAGCAGGACGCCCGTATACGCCGACGCTTGTTTTACGTGGCGATGAATGTGTGATCAGACGTGAACGACACCAATTGCGAGACATTTCGGTTTGGCGGCGGGAAGGTCCGCGCTTGCCGGTGCGAACGCCGATTGTTGATGTCGGTCGCGCGACCTCTTTCAATCACCGGAGCGAACGAGCCCTAGAACCTGGCCCTCAGGAAGTTATTAACGCGACAGCGTTAAGGGCCTCAGGCCATGACGAAGAAAATCTGGCGTCCGGCGTCTCGCGCCGACCGTTTTGTGAGCAAAAAATTCTTCCGAACCACGCATACCCAACCACGCAGGCCCTCCGTGTCGCGCAAGGGCCTTACTGAACTAATTTAATTTCTGAAAGTAAAATGCGTCAGAAAAATTATTAAGTATGGCTTACCACCTACCCACACGATAGTGTCGGATTGTAATTTGAATATACGAGAAAACGTGAGTCTGTTACGCAGAAACTCAAGCACAAACCCATTTTCCAGTGTTCCAGATGGCGCGCACCTCCGCGCATCTTCGGCCCACGCAAGAAGCCGCGGTTCTACCAGAAAGCTGGCCTTCGTGTAAAGCGCTCGCCGCCAGCGTTTTCCGGTAAACATTACGGTTACATAAGCTGCAGTTGCTGGGAAGCGTGAGAAGCAGTCAGGGATCTTTGAACGCTATTGCGTTCCAATCTTAAAGGCGAAGCTTAAGCGTCCTCCACGTTTTTATTGCTGTCCATGATCGTACAAGCTGTAAAAAGAATTAAACTGATAATAGGGAATGAACGAGGACGGGTTGGAGTTATTACGAGCTTATGGTATATCTGCAAAAGCACATGACATTGTTATGACCACGAATTTTCTAGTATATATGAGTGATTGCAGTGATGTGCGGTGCGAAAGACCAACAGACACGTGCGTTGTACCAAATGTATCACATTGCAGTGGGCGCTGCACCTAAATGAAACATTCGCGTAATTGAATAACATTTGCATAAACGTTGCATTTAATTTGCGTCAGCTGCGTTAAGTTCGGACGTTTGTTTTATTATTTGCTTAAACATAAATAAAGCTTGACTTAACAGCGAGTTCCATACGTGCGCGGTATTCGCTCTACCGCCCCCCCCCCCCCCCCGCTTCCTCCTCTACTTTATTTATTTTTTGTTTCCGTGTAGCAAACACTCTACTAAAATTAATCGCGCAGTTTTCAAAGCTCCAGCTTTCGGGAACTTCACGCGCATTAGTATACATAATATTCAACTTACTCAATGTCGTCGGGAAAAGGAAAACGTCACTGAGATGTGAATTATTTCTCAGACCTCAGTTGTTAAAGACAATCGTAATATGCAGAAGATAATATATCAAAAATAATATTTTATTACGAATTTACAAAGAAAAAGAATACATTTTTCGTTCCATTATTTCTCTTGACTGCATAAAAAAAATCGAAGCTGTTTAAGTAGCTAAGCAAAGTGCTAGCAACCTATCGTAACTGTAATACGTGGTGTATATGCATGCTGATAGCATTCGGCGCCAGGCGAAAGAATTTGTTCACGTCTTCAAGCTTTTTCGAACAATACTTCTCCAAACAGCATTCACTATGTATGGGTCTGCAACTAAAGAAAGGTGTGAATGTAACGTGTCGCGGCATCAGACCAGTCCCCTCAATTTGTTCCATGACATTGCACCACCTGGACGAAATTCGAAAACATCCGTGTACTTAGGTGCACCTTAAAGAACCCCAAGTAGTCCGAATTTCCGGAGCCCCCCACTACGACGTGCCTCATAATCAGACCATGGTTTTGGCACGTAAAGCCTCTTCTTTTTTCTGCACCTCCTGGACGTCACGTACGCTATAGCAGAGAAAAAATTTGTGCGTTTTTCGACGCC
The DNA here is from genome assembly GCF_023375885.2 of Dermacentor andersoni. NCBI lineage: Eukaryota > Metazoa > Arthropoda > Arachnida > Ixodida > Ixodidae > Dermacentor > Dermacentor andersoni. The sequence goes on along the minus strand of NC_092818.1, from coordinate 164,065,921 downwards.
GTAACTCAGCTGAGTCGGCAAGTCAAGCTTCTTGTCACTGCAGCACTCAGAAGGAAAGTGCACATTTTACTTACAGAAACGGAAGAGAGGTGAGCCTGTACATGTGCACTCTAGACTTCTACTTTGCGCCAAGGAAAGGGGAACAAAGGAGATGAAGAGAAGGGCGTATGCGTTTGCGCATGACATAGCGACGTACCTATTCAAGCCGCACGTGTCAATTCCTATGGAATGCAAAATGTGCTAGAAGGTTTTTGCGGTCTGCCTTTCAGTTGCAGCGTCAATCCACGAGACCGAAAGCTTTTATTTTTCGACACTCTTGCATGCGCCAGCACCGGTAAACTATTTTACAGTATATGAAATGAAACCTGCTTCGGTTGATTCTGCCCATTCTCGTCTCTGGCTATGTTTCAATATTCGCTAAGCGACTTGACAGCGTCTGTCTCAAATCTCATTGCAGTTCTGATGAAGCCGGTAAAACAGACACCTTCGCGAGGACAGCATCGAAGTCCAGAACGATGCAGGCTATTATATGCTGCCCGAAGAAGATGGCGGCTGAGCAAGACACTTGAAAACACGGCGGGAAGGTCGCCTGCGCACAAGAAAACCTAGTCCCGCTTTCTTATGCACTTCATATGAGCTGCGTTGTGGTTTTTGTTCTTTAGTTCGCAAACGCAAAGTGTTAAAATACAACGATAATATGTGCTCTTTTTATCTCTTGTCGACGCGAGGTGGCGTCCAAATACGTTCCGCTACTTAGGCTCGAAGCTGTTTTCTTAGCGGTCACCATATGCTGTCTTCAATGCTGGCCAGCATTAAAACATGGCATTCGGTGTTCAGGTCTCATTGATTTAGGCCGTGGTGGTCCAGAGGTTCAGCCGAGCTTTTAAAACGATTCTGTATTCGTTCTTCAACCTCATTCTGCAAACTCAGTGGCCGTCGTCACTGCCGAAATCGGCAGCTCGAATGAAAATAATAGAATAACGCAGCAGCGACTACGGCGAATTTGGCTGTGTATGTAAGTACCTGCCTATTGTAAGCTCAGCGCGACGCTGCCGATTCAGTGCCGATTACAAACGCGCCCTAAATAGTCGTAAAAACTAACCTCTTCAATTCTGTCACGGTTCCAATTAACGTTTTTCACCTGCTATACGTAACAATTTTCTGCACAGTCATGCGTGCCCTCAAGACTCGCGGACATACATCGGCTGGCTGTTTCTCTCTGCTACAAGGATTTTTTGCACAATCATGCGAATCCCACCAACTTTCCGTCATATCTTGCGTGTCGGCGGCGCTGCGCGCTGATAACCTGACTCTGACTGCGCATGCGCCGAAAGCGGCAAGCGAAAGAAAGTCGCTTACTCTGGCAAAGGGCAGACGGTCGCGAGGCTGAGGCAGACACTTGAAACAGGAAAAAATCATTTTTGTTCAGTCCTTTTAGGCGTTGGTCTGGAGACGCCTGCTTCGTGTGGAAAAGCCCCTCGAACGCTTTACTGCGGCCCGCTTATGTGTTTGTGAAGTTTGTGAAATTCCGTTGCTCCTGTTCTTCAAACAATGGTGAACCTAGCGAGCGGAACGCACACGCTCGTTTCGAAAGTGTTTGCTGACAGATATAAGCATGGGTGAACACTTGGGTGGCAAGCAGATCACGTGACTTACATCGAACATTTTGTGTGTGAGCGACAGCGCCCGTTTTCCTACTCCGGAGTACGACCTGCACGTCATCCCAGCTGCACCACCACGTTCTCGGTATTCCGGTAAGTCAGGCAAATAGGAGCTTGTCACAAATCTGGATGTGCTTTCACTTCGGTGTGCCCGCGCAGGTTGCGCGAGCTGCATGTGGCTTCCTGAAGGCACATACGCTGCATGCTTATCTTATCTGCAGCGATAACTTCCTCACGAAAAAGGTAAAACCAAAAGAGCCCCAGAAAAAGAAAAGTGCTGCTGAACTTACTGACTCGAGCACAGGGCACATAGTGTCGAGACCCTTTGTTTATTATTCCGCCGCCGACAGAAACCAAATACAACATTTCTGCACTATAATCTAATAATGCTAAAGAGAGTGGGGCGAGGTTGTTCGTTAGTGGTCCATGACAGTTTACCATTCCAAAGTACTGCTCCAGAACAACCTACAGCACTAACCAAGAATCGCGGCTCGTATTATCCTTGTACTGGTTGTTCAGGCTGCTGTGAACAGACAACGCTCGTGCCAACTAGTGCACACTTGGTCTCTCGCCATATAAAGATCATTGCTGGGGAGCTGACGTTGTGGTTCAAGGTTAGTCTAACATAAAATCGAAGCCTTCGAGCAGCCAGCACAGATGTATTCGGCAATGGGTTGTGTTCACCTATGTGTATTTCTGTGTGCATTCAACTCTCGTTCCCACGTCTCCGCACGCCGCAGCGTTGTTTCTAGGAACGCCCGCTTCCAGACACACTTGTCCAAACTCAACGGCGGATCTTGTCCCGCTGCACGTGCGGTTTACGTTCGTAAGTCAATTGTGTTGGTGTCTAGAAATATTCTAAAGTTCAGCCTTCTACAAGTTTCCAGTCTGGTGGTGATTCGTGTACACCAAATTAGAAGCTGTCTGCAGCTAGAAACGTTCTAGAGGGGCACCGACAGTGAAGTGTTCTGCCTTCATGCGTAAGCAGCCGGTGCTAAAACAAGAATACGCATATAGTGAGCGCTTCAATCTCACGCTAGACATTACATTCCAAAACGATAGAGAAAGTCGGCGTATTTCTTCGTACAGCTATATGCTCTAGTGACTAATCACATGGGCAACGCTATATAAGCCTGCGATGCGCTCGGATGGACTCACGTATACAGGTATCCAATGTTACGTATCGTTCTTTGTTATATCTTTGTCAAGCAATAGCTTCGGGCACCTCCGTTTCCTTGCAATAAAGTTGGGCGGCGGAGTGCAGTGCTTGGCGCAGGAGGACAGTTCATTCAGTCCGATCTCTTGAGAACAGCAGCGTCAGAGTTTCTTCGTTTCAAAAGCATCTGAGCTCATTTATGCAGCAGCGACCGGCGCGTTCAACGATAAGGCAGACGTAGTCTTTTATACCAGTCGGACGTTAGAAAAAAAATTACGTTTGCGCAACACTGGATCTTAGGGCGTGCGATAACTGACGCGTTACGTGTGAAAGCTCTGTGAGATAAGCTTTCTAGCCTGAACTGACAAAATCGCCGGAAATCTGGAACATGAAGACGGCGACAAACGCCATCACTTGTTGGTCTTTCATCCCTTCTCCTTTTAAGGCACGCGGGCGACGCAGTCTGTGCTTTGAGCGCAAACCGCTCCCATGTGTACGAGATTATAGCAGGTATACGATGGTAGTCGATGGCCTACAGGATACACGCAGAAGACAAGCCAAAAGGATTCCACAGAGCCAGGATAATTTCTGCGGCTGGTGCGATTTGTCTGGAATATACGACTCCATGGCGGCGGAACTTAGGTTAGTACAGTCTAAGGACAAATGGGGCGCTTGCAATGCTTTTTTAGAGAGTAACTGCATGCTTCATAGAGAGTAACTGTATCATATTTAACTCCAATGTAGAATATCCGTAGACCCATTGGTGTAGTCCCACTTTGAACAGGCACGCTGCAAGGCAGTCGTCTTCAATCGAAGTTTAGGGGAGCTATTCAAGTTAGTCATCCAGTTACTTCCTAAAGGAATCTAGAGCGCTCCACTTGCTCTTATGATGTACCCTTACTCCGGGGCCCTTAACCTTGTAGTGTGCAGCAGGGCGCTGAAGCATCTATACATGGCATAAGGAACAGGAAAGCCATGGAATCACACAGGCCAACATGGTCACATGGCGGAGCTATGCATGCACTTGGTTTCCGATGGTAGAATGGTCGAATAAGCGCCATTAGCAAAGAAGCGTTTCACCAGATCCAATAGAGAGAAGGTTTAGCATTCCGCTGACGACACCACCGATGCCTTCGTCGCCTCCCAAGTTGAGCATGCCTGTGCCGAGCCCGGCGATGCTTGTTCCGGTATCTGCGCAAGACATTTGGTCGCAGTGACGGTTAGCCGACAGCGGCCAGCACCCGCGTCTTCGTGTTGACACATTAGAAAAACGACAGCGCTCGATTTTGTCGTAACTAATTTTTAGCTTATTCAATAAATTGTTTAACAGTATGCTCCATTCTCAACTGTACGCAATGCGAAAAGCAAATCCGCTTATTTCATATAATCTGCTAAAATCAAATATTAAAAGAAGCGTTCCATTTAGAGACTTGCCCCTGAGAAGAACCGATTTTTGAGCAGGAGTCTCCATATACACAGTTCTACATCTTACCGTTTCAGAAGATTTGTAGTGAATGTCAATGGAAGTACTGCAGATACGACTTTTAACGCAAACCACGCAAGGACAAAGGCGTCAGCGCCACGTAGAAAAAATTTCTGGGACCCTTGACCTCTTATCTTATTGTGCGTGTTCCTAATATAAAGCTTCGTCGAGCGTGTTCCCATAGAACATCATCGTTATAGCTTTGGGGAAGCTTCGTCGTTCACAGCAGCTTTAGAAAGCAATGTTAGTTGACAAAAGGCAACTAACCTTTCCACTCGCAATTGTTTATATTGCGGCAATTGACCTACACTCTAATCATTTTACAAGGTATTCATTTACACTTGGAACAGGAGCGATCCTGCAGTGTGCTGGCATAATTCTCTGTTGAAGGAAATCAACATTTGCCTTTAAAGCCGAGCGTTTCTGTGTTTTTTTGTTTATGCATACACACCAGTAGAAGATATGAAAGTATGTTTGCGACAAAGCTGCACGGTCAATTGATGCTTTCTTGTTGACGCGTAGCATTCCGCTGCACCTTATCTGACATTTAATTATTCTTTTGTGGTTTATGAAATTGTCCGTGCCTCATTGTCCGTGCCTCATTGGTCCTGAAGACTGCAAGACAACTGCGTTACGATATACAGCCACACGTCCGAGTCATTTAACGCCAACTTTCCTTCACTGTATAGACCTTAAAATACTCATCATAAATGTTTATGTCAATGACACAAACGGTTTCCCATACGTATAGTCGAAGACATTGCGCAACACAACAATGTCTATCAAAGGTGTGCAGAACGCTGGGTAAGCCGTATAAGCTACTGCAATATTGTTATGTATAGTGGTAATAAAAAAAGTAAAATGTCATTTTCATAATATTCGAGCTAGATTCGAGACGCTGAACGTTGTCATTGTATAGGTTATTGTTTTTTTTATCGATTGAGTCGTCACAAAAAGATGAGTTTCAAGTATAGTAGTACTCACTCACAAGGTTCTTGACTCCATCTAATATACTGGTGAACAGGCCGTTTAGCTGTCGCTTGTGCCGGTGGTTGTGCTCAGCAACACCTGTTTTGATAATAAGAAGGGACCGATTTGGACTTCACAACATGCTTCTAACAATGTGGGACAAGCAACTGTAATACACATTCATAATATTTCCACCATTACACGTACGAAACAAGGTCGTGTCGACCATGTTTTAGAGTGTAGTTTAAACGAGGATGGCTGCACATTACACTATACGTAGTACGGGCCTATGGAAATGTACGAGAGCACGCGGAAACATGGGGCCGGTGGGGGACTTTTGGAAGACGTTTGTGGTTGACCCGGTGGATCAGTGGCTACGATTTCATACTGCTCAGTGCGTGGCCGTCGGTTCGATGCCCGACACAGTGCAAGAACTCTGGTGGTCGGGCATTCGGGGTACGTTGAACAATCCAAGGAGGTCGAAAATAATCCGGAAACATCCAGTACTGGCGTCTAGCTCTCATGGTCCTCTGCGTTGCTTTTGAACCATAAGAGCAAGAGAGAGAAATAGCATATGAAAGACGGACAGTTTGACCAGGGTAACAGCTTCATTACTACAGTATAAGGGGTAACGCCCACTCTTTAATATCATCGTGCTTACGACACCGTACACATCAGGCAGAGATTAACGGGTTCGCATCTTCCTTCAAACAGATCAGTCTAGGAGTGCTTCAAGGAGGTGCAGCTGTTCTTTAGGCCCGTTTTTATTTCTTTCATGCATCAACGATATGGTTACAGCTGATGCAACGCTGAAGTACGTCATTTACGCTGACAATACGGGCCTCTTCTTCTCAGGTCGCTCTACTGCTGATTTAGCAAATCGTGCCAACATTACTACACATTTAATTCAGCTATGGTCTACAAAGATATCATGTAGGCTCACTCAATTTTGTATAAAACCTACTAAGTATTCTATTATTACAATGTTACACCATATCTACTACATTTTACCATTGTATAATACCTGGTTCTTGAATTTCTTTAGTTTTTTTCGTGTTCTTAAATTATTGTCTAGTCCCCCTCACATAACACTCCTACATGGAGCCTGTGAGGTATTTGTAAATAAAACCACCTAAACCTACTCGTAAATGTCAGCAAACTAAAGAGTAATGTTTCATCCGCGTCACAGAGAGCTTCACGTGTACCTTCTATTTATCAATGGCACATCAGTTAAATACGTCCAATCCTTCAAAACTCTCGGCACCTATTTTTCTGCAACTCTGTCATGGGATGCACACGTTGACTTCTTGGCTGGCTGGTTTTCTCGCGCTCTTGGCTTCTGGCAGCAGAATTATGCAGTGTCCCGGTATTTGTAAATCTACTGCTATATAACTCATTATTCTGTTATATTCTTAATTACGGTGCTCTTGTTTGAGGTACAACTACAAATGTTAATATTACGAAGCTATTTTTATAACAAAAGCAAATTACTAGATTAGTTTGCAAAATGCCTTATATATGTTTCGCAGAGTCGAGTTATTTGCGAAATTACACATAGTTAAACTGCCTTTCCTTTATCAATTAGGCTTTCTCGCTACTGAAAGTTTTATGCAAAGAAGAAATACACTTTATTGCAAATTCTTGCCAATCTTAAAACAAACACTCGCATATGACACACGTAATCCGAAACTATGGCACTAAACACGTTGTCGTACAAAATATGCAAAACAAATGATTCGATACCGGTTACTTTCGCTGTTAAATAATTTGCGCCAGCAAAATGGGGTCGAAATTGCAAAAATATTTTTTCGATAAGTTCGTGACGTGTTCTTCTAACAAATTTTTAAAATTATTTTTCTTTGTTTCACCGAACTTTGCAGTTCTTTTTCTTTCAGTCTTTTAATTTGTTGGACTGTTTCCTATGCTACCATGTTACATTGTCGCGTTATCTGTTGCTGTAGACTTTGTTTCATTCCTCTAAAAGTGCCTGTCAGACATAAACGTTGCCTCTCAGTTCTGTGTTCAAGAAATTTCAACTCTGTAACATCTTCACTGCGTACTCTGTTTTTGTTTTGCGAACTGCCCGTTGATGTCATTTGGAGGGGGCAGCCACCTCGTCAAGCTACTTCCTGTAGTAGCTTTTTGTGACTGCTCCTTTCTTTCATAGAAAGATAAGCAAAACATTGAATGGGATTGAACTGTCCGGTTGTCTACTCTGCACTGGTGGAAGTGTCGAAAAGATGAGGAGAACAACAGGCAAGATATGAAATCTGCCCGCACAAGCACGAAGAAGGCAAGCGACAACGACTATACAGTATTTCATACAGTCCAGACGTTTTTAAAGAACACACTGATGCTTTACGGCTGGGACCAGGGTCCAATGAATTATTCTTTCCGTGAGGGACGGTATAGTCAATCTTGTCGAGTCGGGGTGCAGAGCGCTTTTGTGCACTGGAACGAGGATACTGGCACAGAGTACGCGCAACCGTCTCGGTGCACCTATACTGGAGTGTACTTTAACCTATACAAACTGTACACTCTCGGGACTTGTCACCATTCCGATGAAGGAGTAGGCATTTGTGAATACTATACGCCAAGCCATATAGACGACATACGAGAGTTACTTCAAGTCGTGGGCGATCAACTCAATTAATGAACGAATCGATCAAGCAGACGTTGGCGGTATGTGGAATCAGGTACATCATAAATGAAGGAGACATACTGAGGGATTCACTTACGTGCGTGTAAAGGCCTTGTGCAGCCCTCCTCTATGCAAAAGGATATAACGAAGACTGCCCAAAGGGCTGCGGCCCGGCGCGATAGTCTGGCCTCCTTGCGCAGTGCCATGGTCTACGGGAGACCAGTGTACGCCACGTCCCCGCAGCCCGCACAGAGGGACTCCTTGGAAATTAACGTTCAGCGAAAGGCTGTTTCTGACCTCGTAGTTTCATTTCTGCGCTTCCGACGGTATTCGCCCGAACCAGCCTGAATCAACGCGACCCGTTTCACGCACTTGATGTAAATTCGCTATGGTTTCAGCTGGCATTTGGCAGGCCGCTTAGTAACCGCACGCCGTTTCAGCTTTAATAGGAGCGCGTAGTAAGCCGCTTGTTTCAGCGCTAATAAGGAAAATAAGAAATACTGCAGAGAGCACAATAGAAATTACCTCTAGTTATGAAAATTATATATATATATATATATATATATATATATATATATATATATATATATATATATATATATATATATATATATATATATATATATATATATATATATATATATATATAGAGAGAGAGAGAGAGAGAGAGAGAGAGAGAGCGTTTTTTTGTCTGCACCACACCTTTTAAAGATTGCCTATGGCAGGTAGCACAATTCTAACCCTTTATCTAAATTACTCGAATTAGGCGGCGATTACTTCTACGAGAAATCAGAATGTTCAGTTGAATAATTAACGGAACCGTAACTACGCGAATTCACTTTTAGTTATTACTTTACGCCACATATTTCAATCTACGAATTATAGCAGCTGAGTTCGCACGGCGTATCCATTTGAAACGAATTATGCATTGATATATATGTATATATATATATATGTATATATATATATATATATGCATATATATGTATATAAATATATGCATATATCTATATATATATATATATATATATAGAGAGAGAGAGAGAGAGACAGAGGCAGTCTAGCACTCTTGTGCGACCTTGCAGAATCATAGCTCATTTTCTAGCGAAGGCCGAGCAGTTCCGTTAAAAACTTCAACTGCCTGTGATTGAACCTCAACACTTTAAAATGTTGCCTACTAGGAAATCCACCCTTTTGAAACATTGTCTGCATGTAAAGTTCTCGACAAGTTAAGGAATTTGTTAGAACGACATTAATTAATCCACACAGTTCATTTGCGAGAACGAATTCATCAAGAGGAGGCAAAAATTTACGTATATATTACACTACATATTTGAGGAAATAAGAAATGGGTAATTAGTGAGAATCGCTGCGTCAGCATATGGTCTGCGTAGCTTCCACACTCGTTATTGTGACAGCCAACGTGTGGTCAGTTAATTTTCATTATTATTTTTTTATTTTTTACTACAGGTCTGGTAGTGAGCGAACTGTGGTATACAGGGTTTTGAATATTTTGCTGCGCGTGTTCAAAAAAAAGAAAATTTTGCGCTCACCGCTGCACTGTTCTTGCTCAAATCTTGCAGAACGATCGCATTTTTCCGTCGACTTCGTTTAGTGTAACACTTGGCATGATTAGTCAGCTGCTTTTTAAAATGAAAATGAGAAATTGTTTTGGCCTATGGAAAAAATGTCTGAAAAGCAGGCCCTGGCACATACTTGTGTCGCCCCCTGCCGGCAGCAGCAGGCAGGGGCTGCTGTCGCGTAAGCGGCCGATTTCAAGATGCCGTTTCGTCTCTAAGCAGCTCCTTCCTGCTGCTGCCGGCAGACGGCGACACAAGTCTGTGCCAGGGCTGGCTTTTCAGACGCTATTTTTCCCGTAGGCAAAAACAGTTTCTAATTTTTGTCTTTAAAAAATAGGCGACTAATCGTGCTAAGTGTTACACTAAACGAAGTCGTTCTGCAAAATTTGAGCGAGAACAGTGCAGCAGTGAGTGCAAAATCTTTTTTTGAGCACGCGCAGCCAGATATTCAGACCCCGTATTTGTGTGATCGATGGTGTCGAAGACAGCCCGAATTCCCATTGTATTACATAAATTGTAATTTCAAACTTCTAGTCCATAGCAATGAAAGAAGCCGGCATTTGACGTCTCGCTCAGTTTGCTGTTTTCTTTTTCTTTTTTTTTTTAAATAAGCAGGTCAAGACATCGCTGCTTCTGAACGATGAACAAGGACCCTTTGTGCTGAAACTTACGTCGACCTCTCTTGTGCATCTGCACGTGCGCGCAGTGTTGCTCTGGTTAAGAGCGGAGTAAGAACGAACTCAAAAGCACGCTCATTGCGCCAACTCCGGCCACTGCTAGCGCATGCAACAGAAGTGGTTTCCATTCTTGGGCAGCGCACACACAGACGAAACACGAGAAAGAATACAGGACAAGCGCTGGTCGAACAACTGAAAGTTTTTACTTGAATAAAAAGATTATACACCCAGTAATCATAAAATTAATGTGGATTACATGTAAAAACCGTCATACACTCACAAGTGATCAATGAACGAGATCGCTTCGTTTGCCACTCGTTTACTTTGTTAGGCGCACAGCAGTAATCCATGTCGGTGGTCTGCTTTTTTTCGTACCATTTTCTTGTGAATCGGCAGAATTTCCCTGGTGGCATCAACCCTTTCGTGTTTACATTGCTGTTGCGGCAGTTAACAACACAATAATAATTTCTAGTCATCCGAAGAGGCGTTGTCGCAAACGAGGGACGTTTCGCGTGCAGCGCGAACTAAGCGCGGGCGCGGCCTTGAAGGGAAGCGGCGTCAATGTACACCCATGGGAGGTGAAACCCGTCCGCCAGGCGAGAAACGAGCGCTGGCGTCTAGAATGAAACTTGGCGTGCGCACGTCTATGGTCGACTTCAGTCGGTTATGTTTATGAGCACATAATCATCGTCTGTCCACATTATCGCGCGCTACGCACCTCGTGAGTCGTAACAATCTGCTAGTGGGGTGCGCCGGTTGAAGACGTAGTTATCAATCAATCAACCAATCTTGATTAGTGATTTAATACAGGAATTCGAAGTTATTCGAAGGACCGTGCAAACTATTGAGCACAAGCGTTGTCATCTTATTTACATGCTTGATCCGTCTCTTGTCGAACCGGTAAACTCGTTTCAGGGTTCATCCACGTTCCAAAAATATATCAGTTTGGCTTCCGGTTCATTTCCACCCAAAATTGCAGTTCGGGTACGGTTTTCAGTTCAGGTTCTGTTCGGCACCCTGCTTATAAGAAATATTTCCAAAGGCTGTATTCGATTCACATACATTAACCTGTATGCAAAAGTGGGGAAGAAGCAGGCTCGCGAACAAGCAATTGGCAACTACGGCGTCGATTCTAGGAACGCTAGAGGAGAGATGCTGGTAGAATTCGCAGAAAGGAATAACCTTCGAATAATGAACACCTTTTTCAGGAAGCGTAGCAACAGAAAGCGGACCTGGAAAAGCCATAATGGTGAAACAAGAAATGAAATTGACTTCATACTTTCTGCTGATCCCAGCATAGTGCAGGATATATAAGTGGTAGGTACCAGGGGCGTAGCCAAGGGGGCTTATGGGGCTTCAGCACCCGCCCCCCCCCCCCCCCCCCCCGAAATTTTTTCGTGGTGTCATGCACCGCCGACCAAAACAACTCCCGGCGCCGGAAATCATGCTAGATTTTGTCTAGAATGTCCTTTTCACGCTCGAAAAGACATTTTAGCGCGAACATTGCGAAAGCGGGATGGATTTCGCGCCATCGCCCATGCATCGGGACTCGCATACCCTAACGCAAGGAGCCCCACCGAACACAAAGTTTCAAGGGCGTGTTTGATGGCGAGCATGCTCGTCACAGCATCTCGCGGAGGCTGCGGAATCTACGGAGCACTTGGATTTCAATTCTGAAACTTTATGGGTATAAAGTTCTCATAATCTTTTGATGCAAAAGGTGCATTGACATTTCCAAGGTCGTGCTTTAGATTTTCAACTCCGGCACTATGTGGGTTTAATGCTGTTATAAACATTTGACGCCAAAGCTGCATTGACTTTTCTAAAGTCGTACATCGGACCATACAAACAGACACGCCACATCAACACGCTGTCACACAAGTTCACAAAGCATGCAGCAAGGTCCGATGAGACGAAGCGTTGTGGTGGTTCATTTGTGCCGTCATGTCACAGAAAGGAATATCAACGTCTTTTTCCCCTGCGTCAAATCATCCATGTTAAGACACTAAAGCCAGCAAAAGTAACTAAGTTCTTATTTATTTTTCTATTTGGACCTTTAATCGCGAGAACACATTGAGCCTTCTTTTTTTTTTTTTTTTTTTTTTTTTGTTCTCGCTACCCGCGGGCTGCCGATCTAGCCAGAGCGCATGCGTTTTTCTCGTGCTGCATGGAGCACCGCGAGGCGCACTTCGATGGCGCGTTCGTTTTTCTCTGGCCGACTGGATTTTCGCCTGGCAGAGTTTTGTACGTTTTCTGGCTAACAGACGAGAAAAATAAACAATGCATTGTCGCTCGTCGTCAGCACTGCGGGGACTTGACGGATTGCAACGCGTTAGCTTGAGCGCAACCTCTCCGTAAAATTTTGTCTTACCTGTGTAGGATACCGAGCAGTATGCGTGTGGTTCTCTGTGGACCAAGCGTCTCACGTTTTCTTTGATATTCCTTCGGTAGCCACACTAGGTGCCCAAAGTAGGCATTCGATTGTAGCCAACATGCTTTCCTTTGCGTTATTTTATTTCGGCGCCCCCGCCCCACAAAAGAAAAAGAAAAGACATTGTTGCAGCGCAGCGAATCGTCGCATGTGAAAGTTAGATTTTGTTGCTTCTTTTGCAGAAAGTAATGAGCCACTGGACGCTCCAGTTGCCGGAAACTCTTATTATATTATTGCGGTAGCAGCTATATGGAGACTCCAGGCGCATTCCTGCCGTCGCCGTCGCCCTCTTGTTCCGTATAAAGTCCAAGGGTGATAACATCGTGACCGCGCGCCGCATGCTGTATGTGCGAGTGAAAGCGTAAGGGGGGGGGGGCGGCATGGGTGAGCCGATGATGGTGACTCAGTCTTGTGTGCGCAAGGGAGAAAAGCGGGGAGGAAGCGCGCCGCCTTCCGTCGCGCGCGATACATTAGGGGAGTGGAGGGAGAGGAGGGGGGCTGTGGTCTGTGAATCTGTGGTTGCACAACATTTTTTTTTTATTTTTTTGCTGTGTTGGACGCATCATATATCGTGACTTTTTCTCAGATACGTAGGTTTATTGGAGACTTATACGTATATTTAAATATCTTGTTGCGAGGTTTGTGTATATGCGCAGTGAACTTTGTTTCCAGTGACACTTTTTTGCCCGTTATTAAACTGTATCTTCACTTTTGTATATTCCATTGTATCTTCGCATTTATAATGTACGAGGGCGAGTTAACTGAAAGTAAGCCAACCCGCCCCGCGCAATAATGGTTCGGTTCATTATTTGCGCGGCATGCGGATAGCACATAGACATCTCATTTACAAAAGTGACATGCTGGGGTGAGGATAAATGTTATTTAATGCTCCAATACGCTGGGTTGAACATGGTTGCGTGACATAATGGACACTCCAGAAGTTGGACAGCGTGGTGTGGTGGGGTTTTTGACAGATGACGATGCTTCCCAAAAAGAAATTAGTCGCCGTATGGCTGGCGTGTGCATTGTACATTGCACTTCAATGGCCACTGTGAAGCGTTGGGGCAAATTGTTCAAAGAAGGACGTGAAAGCTGCAAGGACGATTCATGGTCGGGCCAAAGCCACCGTGCAATCACCCGCAATCACCCCCAGCAAAGGCTGATTAGAGAAGAACGGAGGGCAAGCATCGATGAATTGGCAGGGCGTGTGATCATCAGTCACGGTTAGGGTCACAGCACAATTCATGAACATCTCCGTTATTGGCTCTTGTGTACGCAATGGATGCCCAAAATTTTGAAACATCGCCAGAAGACGGAAAAGTTCAGCGCTGCATTGACTCATCTAATCTGGTATCACGATGAGGGTGACGACTTTTTGTCTGCATATGTGACCGGGTGCCGCTACTTGGAATCATGGTGCCGCTACTACTAGCCTAAAATACTACGGCAAAGCTTACACTGGAAACATTTGAATTCCCCACTCCCAAGGAAAGCAAAGGCCGTCACTTCTGCCGGAAAGTTGTTGACTTTTTTTTTCGATCGTCAGGGGACATTATTGATCGAATTTGCTAAACCTGGAGAGACTATCAATTGTTTCCGATATTCTGAAACGTCTGATCGGCTGCGTGTCGAAATCAAGAACAAACGACGTGGAAAATTGAGCAATGGGATCATCTTGCTCCCCGACATTGCCCGACCCCACGTCGCTGATGTGGTTAATACAAAACTGGCAAAATTCAAGTGGGAAACGCTGCAACATCCGCCATACAGCCCAGACCTCTCGCCTTGCGACTTCCACATTTGGGAGCATTTGAAAAAACTGCTCAAGGGAACCAGATTCGTGTCGGACGATGGCGTAGAGCCAGTTACAGATTTTTGAAGCAGCAACCCAAGAAGTTTTATCAGACGGGAATTACGAGACTGGTTAGTCAGTGGGACAAATGTCTAAATGCTCATGGAGACTATTTTAAATAACGTACCCCGTTGGTCATATGTTCGCATTGGTTCCCTTTGATTTGACTCGCCCTTGTATATTTTACAGAACTCCTGCTTTTTATATGAGCTCTCTGTTTCGAAAATAATTTCGGAGCAATTACTCGCAATCCACGACCGGTGACAGCTGCTCCTGCGCAATACATTCTAATAAAGGACAGCCTCATTTAGATTTTTCCCTGGTCGTTGCATATGTACAAAAATGTAAACAAGGTTATTGAAGGACACAGAGAGTGAGAGAGAGAGAGATGCAAATGAGAGAAAGGCCAGGAGGCAAACAAATTTTCATTAAAATATTTGTTATCAACTTGTACATGTCATAACCTTTACATTTTTCATCTCAGAGGCATGCACTGCTTTGCTCGTTTCAAACTGATATAGTTGTAAAGTTCGTGTGACATTTTCTTTACTTATTAAATATATAAAAAACATGGAAGCATTGATATCAGTTATTTCGGCCACAATTTTGAGACCTAGGAGTATATTCTTTTATGAAAAAGTACATATTTTACTTGTCTTGACAGTGCGTAGTGTTCAAGAATTCGTTTGCAGCATCGTTGGCAATGGCAACACAGTTATTATTAATGTTTATTGTATTTCAACCCTCGACTACTTCTATAAGGAGGAGGCCGAGTTAAAAAGTGCGCCCCCCCCCCCCTACCCCCCCCCCCCCCGAACGAAATTTCTGGCTACACCACTGGTAGGTACAGGTAAAGTGCAGTGATCACAGGTTGGTGAGGGCTAGGATTCATCTCAATTTGAAGAGAGAAACAACAAAATTGGTCAAGAAGAAACAGGTCAACCTAGAGGTAGTAAGGGCAAAAGCAGACAAATTTAGGCTGGTACTTGCAAACAAATATGCTGCCTTAGAAAAGAGAGATGATGATGACATAGAGCTAATGAATGAAACCGTAACTAGGCCGGCTTCAGAGGCCGCAGTTGAAGTGGGAGTCAAGGCAACCAGTAGACAAGCTCTCCCAAGTAACAAAGGACCTAATAAAGAAACGACAAAGAATCACAGTTTCCAACTCAAGAGATAAGATAGAATTCGCGGAACTCTCAAAAATTATCAACAAGGCGAAAATAAGCGATATTCGAAATTATAACGTGAGAAAAGACTGAAGAAGCCGTAAAAAATAGACGCAGTCTAAAATCAGTGAGAAAGAAACATGGCATAGGACAAACCAAGATGTATGCACTGAAAGATAAGCAGGGTAATATCATCAGCAATCTCAAAGATATAGTAACAGAAGCGGAAGAATTCTATATTGACCTGTACAATACCCAGAGGAGTCAGGATACCTCCATTAGAAACAGTAATGAACAGGATACAGAAACTCCTCCTACAACTAGTGATGAGGTCAGAAGGGCCTTGTAAGACATGAAACGAGGAAGAGCGGCAGGAGAAGATGGAGTAACAAGTCGATTTAATCAAATATGGAGGATACATAATGCTTGGAAAACTGGCGACTCTATATATGAAGTGTCTGTCGACTGCAAGGGTCCCAGAAAACTGGAAGAATGCAAGCATTATACTAATCCACAAAAAGGGAGACGTTAAAGTATTGAAAAATTATAAGCCCATTAGCTTACTCCCAGTATTATATAAGATATTTACCAAAATAATCTCCAATAGAATAAGGGCAACGCTGGACTTTACTCAGCCAAGAGAACAGGCTGGCTTCAGGAAGGGATACTCTACAATGGATCACATCCATGTCATTAACCAGGTTATCGAGAAATCCGCAGAGTACAACAAGCCTCTCTATATGGCTTTCATAGATTACGAAAAGCCATTTGATTCAGGAGAGATACTAGCAGTCATAACGACATTACGTAATCAAGGAGTACAGAAAGCTTACGTAAATACCTTGAAAAATATCTACAGAGGTTCTACAGCCACCTTAATTCTACGCAAGAAAAGCAGGAAGATACCTATAAAGAAAGGGGTCAGACAGGGAGACACAATATCTCCAATGCTATTCACTACGTTCTAAGAAGCATTAAAGCTATGAAACTGTGAAGGCTTAGGAGTAAGGATCGACGGGGAATATCTCAGCAGCCTTCGGTTTGCGATGACATTGTTCTATTCAGCAACAATGCAGGCGAGTTACAACAAATGATTGAGGACCTTAACAGAGAGAGTGTAAGAGTGGGGTTGAAGATTAATATGCAGAAGACAAAGTTAACGATAAATGGCAACGGAACAAGAGTTCAAGATCACAAGTCAGCCTCTAGAGTATGTTAAGGAGCACGTTTATCTAGGTCAACTAATCACAGGAGACCCTGATCATGGGAAGGAAATTCACAGAAGAATAAAAATGGGTTGGATCGCATACGGCAGACATCGTGAGCTCCTGACTGGGAGCTTACCGTTATCACTGAAAAGGAAAGTATACAATCAGTGCATTTTACCAGTGCTGACATGGCGCAGAGACTTGGAGACTGACAAAAAAGCGTGAGAACGAGTTAAGGACCGCGCAAAGAGCGATGGAACGAAGAATGCTAGGCATGGGGGACTTTAAGAGACAGAAAGAGAGCGGTTCGGATCACAGAGCAAACGGGCATAGAAGATATTCCAATAGACGTTAAGAGAAAAAATGGCGCTGGGCAGATCATGTAATCCACAGATTAGATAACCGTTGGACCATTAGGGTGACAGAATGGGTACCAAGAGAAGGGAAGCGCAGTAGAGGATGACAGAAGTCTAGGTGGTGCGACGAAATTAGGAAATTTGGGGGTGCTAGTTGGAATCGGTTGGCGCAAGTCAGGAGTAATTGGAGATCGCAGGGAGAGGCCTTCGTCCTGCAGTGGACATAAATGGCTAATGATGATGATGATGATGATGTAACGTCAATTTCTCTCGGGGCACAGGAAAATTTAGCATAAAAATCGCCATAAACCGCTTTTAAACGCCGGCTAAATGATATTTTTTTACACCTGCTATATTTTATCCACACGCATTTAACTCTGCACAGAAATTCACAATAGCATTCCTCCCGTGTTCACTAAATATGATCTCGGTGGCATCTGTAGTTATACAGCAGCGGGTTAAACCTTGCGCCACTGTAGAGCTCTCGTAACGCTATATGCATAACGCTCATAACGCTGCACACTTGTATACGTAATTTATCGCAAAAGCAGCGAACAAAACTCACACACTTAGAACTTTGCTTACACGCTACCCATAACGTGCTGCTTAATTTCTGCAAACATAAACTAGGTGCATAGCATAGTTCACCTAAGACGCCAGCAAAACAAGTTACCCGCCTCATAAGGCCTGAAAATTACACGTCACCCATAAAGTGGCCCCCATTTGCCTTATGATATTGCTGCTGTTTCAGGTCCTTTCAGCGAAGCAGGGCAACTTTCTAAGCTGCTGTTTCTTTAAAGTCGTATCCTACGAGTTCTGTCAAAACGTGCAGCACTGTGGAAACTGGTTTAAGAGGAAGCTTTAGCTCGGGTGCTCCTATCTAAATATATGTAAAAGGATAATTCGTTTTTCTCGGCGACTACAGCTCCAAATTGGACGAGGTTTGTTGCATTTAAAAGAAAAACTAAAAATTTAGTGCCTGTTAGTTTCGAATTCTTGAGTTAGGTTGGCAATATTTCATTAAATATCGGCAAAAACCGAAACTTTTCAGAAAACGAAACTATCAAGTTTACAACTCTGTAACTCAACAACGAAAGAAGATAATACAATTCTGTGAATTTGATGTAATAGTACATCTAAAGCGGAGAAAATTGATATGTTACACATGAATATAAAAAAAATTTAGTAATATGGAAATACAGCTTTTGCAGAACCCTTGTAAACAACGTAAGAAATTCACGTAAGATATAAAATGACGTATGGAATTTGTCCCCTTTCATTGATCTAATGGGTCCCGTTTACGGAACTGAGATATCTATTTTTTATGCAGAGCTATAAATTCGTAAACTTCGTGCTTCTATTTTATTTTTCTTCAAGCTTTCGAATTTTTGAAAACCTCTTTAACAATATTCAGGACTTAAATAGAAATTCCGCGACCAACAGTCACTAGAATTTAGCTTGCTCTTTCAAATGCAACAAATTTCATTAAAATCGGTCCAGGGGTTAAATCAGAAAAACGTTTTGGCGTTTTTACATGTATTTGAAAAGGCCGCGTCGGAGTTGGGCCCGAGCTAAAGCTTCCTCTTAAAACTACAGGTTTAAGTGGCGCTGGAGGTGTTAGCCAGCGCCACTTAAAGCTATGGTGGACGGATGTGGGGCATTCTTTTTTGCGCAACGAGTCACGTAACACGTGAACGTAGGAAAGCAGGCTTAGTGTAAGATACAACTTACCATAACAGCAGCTGGCAACCAAGGCACACGGACCGCGCGGGGTTGTGTTACTTCGCCAGCCAATCACAGAAGCAAACAAAAGTGTCGTCATGCGACCTTTTCAACATGGCGTCATACTTGATACCTCCAGAGTGTCTGCTGTACTTGAAGCGTCTTTTCAATATGCGGAAGCAATGAGGTGTGCAACAGACATAGACAAAGTGAACGGAGTCTGACCATTTCACTCTTCAAAAGTCCACGGTACAGTTTATTTCATTGCTGAGCCCGTTTTACTCATGAAACTTCACTGCCAACTGAAGTGAAACCTGACAATAAATAGTTGTAGCGAACCAAGCGTTTTATTTCAGTTCAATAAAAAAATTGGCTTTCACCTTTCCTCTATATTAGACGAGTGAAAACACATAAGATCACGCGCTAATAATATTATTTTTGTCGTGGCCGGCTTATTTAGCTAACAGGGAAAGTTTGAAGAACGAACTATTTGCAGCCTCGCGGAGGAACAGTGGCGCATCGGCGTATACCTTAGTATAACTCGCAACCTTCAGAAATATAGTTAGTGTAACTTAGTATAACTGAGGTATACTAGCTGTATCTCTGAAGGCATAGAGTTTCTCACTATAGAAACTCTATGTCTGAAGGTTGCGATTTGGACACCACCTATGGCACCTGCAACTTGCTCACTGCGGAAGTCTCGGAGGCCATGTTCTACGTGCCGGCAAACGTTTCTTTCTGTGAGCATAGCTTTGAGCTTTGTAAGATCCGTTCTTCAGAAATCAACCACCAAATAGCTGCTAAGACAATACTGGCGCTATTTTTAAGCTGAAATAAATTAATTTTACTATCTAATGCATTGTTGTTTTCACGCTTGACAATATTTGAATCACAGTAGTGCTAAACTTTCCGCACGTAGCGTAACAAGCGCAAACGTTAAGCGCGCCAACGGACAACGCAACAAACAACGGCGGGACTGCGAGGAATGCATTTCGTATCCATTCGTGCTTGCTTTACCTGGTTCCATTGAATTAAGTCTGGATACGAATATCAACTTCATCCAGAGAACTGTTCTACTGTGCGGACTGCCGCAGTGACACAAGATGGATGTGACATCGATGACAACGCTGCGTGACGTTTTAACCGTTTGTCAGGACAGGCCGAATGCATTTGAAAGAGGACTGGAGGTTGCCCGAAAAGTGTACGGTGACACGCCTTTCGACGAATTCTTGAAGGAACTCGTATTGTGTCTGCAGTTCATCATCCCTAACACCGACAGCGGCGAGTACGTTGAATGTCTTCTTGATTTCACTGCCCGTTTCGTCGCCTCGCCGACTGCTTCACAGGAAGCCGACAACGCTTCTGTGAAGAACGAACTTTTGGAGCCCATCCTCCGTAATGTGCTGGAGTGGAGCGGAAGCGGCAAGAAAATTATCCGCGAGAGATGCTGCGTTTTCGTCGAGAAGCTGCTCGGCTACGTTACGGACGACAGCGTTATTGACGACAAACTCTTTGAGGAAATTGAAAGCGCGATGCTTACAAGGCTCCGCGACCGCATCGGAAGCGTTCGAAGTCGCGCCGTTGGCGCCTTGTCAAGGCTTCAGGACCCCAGTGACTCAAATTGCAAAATTGTGAAGCACTTTCTGTTCCACGTCGAAGCTGACCCATCCGCAGACGTCCGAGTGGCTGTCGTTAGCCACATGGTTCCGTCTTCACGTACACTGGGGGCACTGGTTGAGCGGTCTAGGGACACGAGAGAAGCAGTCCGGAAGCGTGCATACGAGCGCATCGCAGAGAAGGTGCCGGTGAGGTATCTAAAGATAAAACAGAGGACACAGCTTCTAGACAGTGGTCTCAATGATCCGTCGAATGGAGTCAGGCAGGTTGTCGTAGCAAACTTAATCCCTGCTTGGCTCAAGCATTGTCAGGACAGCGTTGCGGACCTCATAAAGCTTCTCGATGTCCATGGATCAGAGAAAGTCGTGGAGGCATTACTGAAGGCATTACTCAAGACACATGGCATTGAAATGTTCATCAAAGACATCAAACAGCGCTTGCTTGACGAGGACAAACTCATTCCAGAGGACAAACTTAGCTGTGAAGGCACACTTTACTGGCGGATTCTCGTGCAGACTCTTCGAGCTCAGGGGTCGGCCGAATCAGAGTCACACTTGGATGAAATCTTCCCTGACCTGACAGTGTACTGCGGGTTTGTTTCAAAGTATGTGCTGTCCTTTAGTACGGAGTGGGAAGCACTCCGTCAGCTTGATCATCAGTTTGTTTCACAGCAGCTCATACTGCTGTTGAAGTCCGCTGACCTTGCTGACACTGCTGGGAGGGAACGCCTCCTTGAGACTGCTCGGAGATTGCTGCTCTCAACGAAGGTAGGTTCACTGCAGATACCTCACTTGATGAAGCTGATCAGGTACATTCACCCAGACCCATATGATACACTGCAAGAAGTTGAATCGTTGCTACCTGAAATCCAGGCACCTCTAGCAGCCACCCAAACCTTCCAAACACAAGAAGCAACACAGAAGGAGCCTGCATTAGACATGCTGATTGCCAAGATGAAAGTGCAACTGAACATACTGAGAGAGGACCTCTCAACTTGTATTGAAGAGGAAAACTTTGATGCGGCTAAAGAGACTAAAAAGAAGATTACTGAACTGGAGGCTGAACTCTCCAGCCACCAGTCTAAATTGGCAGAGATGTCGACTGAGCCAAAGGAAATTGAGTGTGAAAAAAGTGAAGCCATCATTCTAAAGTGCCTGATACTGATTGCTGAAATGATGGCAGTCACACCCCTCACATCACTAACTCCTTTCCTTCAAACATGCCTTGAGGACATTATTCTGCCCGGGATTGTCAGGATGGACATGGCCATCCGCAAGCAGGCAGTAAGAGCACTATCCTACTGTTGCGTGCTGAACAAAGACGTTGCAATGCGAAACCTCAAGCTTCTCTTTGAGGTTGCTCTTGTGGACCAACCACAAATCCAAAGTGTTGCCTTAGCTGGGGCTCTCGATGTTCTTCTAACCTATGGACTAGAGACATTCGACAGCATGCTCAGAAGTGTGTTTGAAGGGGAAGATGATGATGAGAGTCCAATACCATGTAAAATATCGTCAGGCCTACTGGTGGACTTCTTGACCAAGTGTACGGACATGGAAGAGGAAAATATCAGGGCTGTGGCAGCAGAAGGTATGGCCAAACTACAGCTCTATGGTCATATATGTTCTCCGACACTGATGTCTGCATTGATCTTGCACTGGATTAATCCAGATGCCGACAAGAACAGTCGGTTTCACCAAGTATTGGGTGCCTTTATGAGAACATACTCACTAGGTGGGCCAAAAAATACCCAGTGCTTCGAAGAAGCATTTATGCCCACATTAGATGCCATATTGACAGCGCGCTCGCGAGACCCTCTGACTCATCTTGACCCTGCTGATGTCCTGAACTTCCTTGTTGAAGTAACTCTGCTGAGGTCACCAGAAAATCCATTTGAGTATGCCTCTGATGATGAAATAACCGAACTGACACCACATGATCGTCTTGCCGAGCTACTTTGCCGAGAAGTGCTGAAGGACCCAGACTCACCTGATTCCTTGGTCTTTGTTAAAGCACTAACCCTCCTGAAGCTTACCCATAGGTGTGCCATCACGGACCTAATGTCAGCAGTGCATAAGATGGAAAAGAGAGTGACAGCAAAGCGCACTATTGCACTGGTGAAGAGGTTCAAGGAGAAGCTGTTGGCACTTTCACCTGTTGTGACATTGAGTGAAACAGACGAGATGTCATCCATGAGTGTAGTCATCGAGAGCACAACCTCAAACGAAAGCACCATGCTCTCAGCTACAAAGAAAAAACGTGCCCTTACTAGAAGGACAATCCATCAAGGTAGTGTCCTGTCAAGCCCTCCAAACACAGAGTCACCAGTGCTGCAAATTTCTCAGGAACTCTTTTCATCTAGCATCAGCTCATAAAATAGCATTCTCATTCTTGATGTACTGACATTTTGTTGTTGTATGTCTCATGTTAACAGCACTGTAGTGTACATGTGTGCTGAAGTTTACCATCAAGTATTTTTCAACCATCAAGGATTGGCCCTTGAATATAGCTGCCCTTTTCATATGCATAGTGTTATTGTGGCCAGTAAGCTGGACGAAGTGCAAGAACGGACTGTTCAGTGCACAAGACTAGGCATCATATGCTGCATGCTTGTACTTTAAATGCCTTGTTTACTTATGTGTGTTGTGTTCATACAGTGTTGTAATTTTTGTTATCAGCATCCGGAAGGTTTACTGCTTGCTTTTGAAAAGCTAAAAATAGGTTCTTGCATTTTGCATCCACTGTTTGTAAAGCTGTACACTATAGTAAACTTGAACGAACAGCCTGTTACATAAGGCAGAATGTGGTGTACATGACAAAACGATTTCATGTTGCATCTCGTGTATGTAGCTGATAATACTAATTTGATCATTTTAAACTTGACATACCCATTTCTTTATGTTCAAGATGGCGTAACACTTTGATTATTTTTTTTACATTTACATTTTGCCGCTTAATGTATTATTGCCAAACATGTAATTATGAATGGCAAAATGTATGCCCAAAGCATAAATGAAGGTACAGTGCGTGCTACACGTCTGTCATCGTTGGACAGATGTGCACATCCGGTTTGATTGCCAGACATGAGGATGCTCACCCTGATGCAATAGTTTTGTTTCTGTCTTTGGTTTTCATTTTCTCTGTTTTAGATCAAACAAAACAAAAAAAGACCAAAATTTGCAGCAGGGTGAGCACCAGTGGCGTAGCTAGGTCGTCTGGCACCCGGGGCCCATAGGTCTTCTTTGTCACCCCTCCCCCCCCCCCCCCCCCCATGGGTGTAGCCGGCGGAAAGAGGGGTGTCTTCAGACGTAAACGACACGCCCTCCCCCCCACTGGCCCCCTTGCACCCGGGGCCCACGGCCCCCCGGCCCCCCTTGTTGCTACGCCACTGGTGAGCACCCTCACATTCAGCAGCCTAACTCGATGTTCATACTGTAAATTCAGTTATGCTTCAGGCACATGTTCTACTGTTCGCATTTAATCTTTTGCTTATCGTACCAGTGCTGCATATATGTTTGTCTAAATACATTGTACTTGGAGTAATTGAACATTGTACTTTTCTTTGCATGAAATATATAGCAACATCGCTATACACTTGAGGCTGGTTCATTCCTGAAAGGCAAAGAAATTGCCCTCTGTTGTTTAACTATTAACAAGCATGTTCGTGGCATTATGATGAAGAAAATTGATTCTGACTTGCCACTTATGCCTATCACAAGAAAATCTTGCTCTAGAAAACTGCCAACAATGGGGCATTGTTCCCATCCATATTACTTACCACTTTCTCTTGTAGCTTGGTTCAATTTAAATGAAACAGCATATTCTGGGTGCGCCATTAGCAAGTGTGTTCAATCAACTGTACACTCTATGTATTTCTCACTTAGCAGGCGGCGCTACAAAAGCTATGCAATTAGTGTGGTCACAGAAATCTTGCTCTGCACATATTGCAGTGCAATTGTTTTTGACCGGCAGTGATTTAACAGAAAATAAATATTTTATACATTACAACTACAACTTGTGAACGTAAGGTTAGGTCAAATCATATTTTTTTTACCTTTGTGCTTCCAGTATGCAACACACTCTATTCTGGTTGTGAGCGCAGACAGTACACTGCGGCTGATGGTCACAGAAACATGTCGCTCCACTCATTCACTGACGAAGAGGTTCAGATCTGTGATGCCTTCCATGTAACAATTATGTCGCATTTTTATACATAAGAGTATGGGACTTGTTGTTTGGATTGAACTATATGACACATACCTGTATGTGATGTATCATTTGGTTAAAAGCGTGACTGTGAGAGAAGTCCCTGTAAACTTTGTAACATTGCCTGCTATATATGAAACAGTATATCTTACTAGAGACACTTGTGTACAGCCTTCTACTGTGAGCGCAGGAGCTCATTGATGGATATATCTGTTGTTGAACTACCATAGCGAATGAAAACACTGGCCAACCATGCCTGGCACATTGACACCACCATAAAAAGCCAGTGCTGCTTTGGGAATGTTTGTAAACATTTAGCTACACCTGCATAGTTCAGAAATGCACACAGACCTGCCCAGTTAAATGGGGGCAATGCATCATTTTTTGAACATGGCAGGAAAATGTTCACGGTCTGTAGACAGTGCTGCCATGAACATGTGTGCCAAATATTACGCTGCATGTAGCAATCTCTTGTAATAGGCTGCTTACTCTCTCCTGTGACCCCCCTCTTGCAACTGTCGATATCACATATGCCCACGTCAGCCCATAGATGCCAGCCATTGGCCAACTGTTCATGGTCACAAATTTTTTCGTGAAGCTTACCCTACTGTATGAATCAATGAATCACTCCAGAACGAAAGCTCACGTAAACATGTGCAGCCCTCCGGTCTTCTTTGTGATGGGTAAGTGGTGATTGTTAAGACATCGCAGACATCATGTCACTGCTCCTTTGTCACTCTTAGATGCTTTAATCAGATACCAACTTGAAGGGTTGTATGTGCACCACATAAAAAAAAAAGAAAAAAGTAATAGTTTGTGCCATGTGTACAGTCATGCACCCTGACTATTTACAGTCTATTTGTAGGCACAGAGGCACGAAACCGTCTGATGACCAACAAGGGCTATCATAAAGCATCTGGTTAGGAAGGCAAGGTGTCAGGCAGATGTAGCTGGCTGTTCTGCAGTGGTCAAAGCAGAGGTTGACTGCTGTTATGTGTGGGCAGCCTGGTCAACGTATGGAAGAGAGAGATGAAGAGGCAAGGCAGGGAGGTTAACCAGATATTAGTCTCTGGTTTGCTACCCTGCACTGGGGCTGGGAGATAGGGGTTAGAAAGAGGACAGAGAGGAAAGGGTTAAAAAAAATACACACAGAGACATGCACACGAAGGGTGTTCTAGTTAGAGATGTTCACAAAGGCCGGTAGATACAAGTGCAGTAGCGCTTGTACGGCCTTCTGTGACATTGGGTCCTGTCGATGGTGTATAATTCCTTCTTCCGATAGTGGTCAGTCGTCCAGCTAGTTGAGTTCGTGGCAAAGGGATTCCCTCTGTGGACTGTACTGTGGGCAGTTGCACAAAATATGGCCAATCAATTCACAGGTTGGTTGTGGTGTCGGCCATTCCTATGTGGAACGCATAGGCTTTGGTAAAAGCAATGCCCAACCACTGTCGATACAAATCAATGTATGGAAAGTGCTTGCATGACTACAGGAACACTGCAGAATATCAGGCGGTGGTAGTCGGGAAAGTACAGCATCACACATTGAACTGGAGGCTCAAGTAGTTGACAATGGCTTCTCTGCTTCGTACAATATCTTGGGTGTAATGATGTGAAGGGCATCCAACAGGTATTCAGTCTTAAAGGTGATTGGGACTGACTGTGGCATGTTGGTCTATTCACACATACTTCTTTACGTGAGGTCTGATAAGGCAGGGTCGGAAAGATGTCAGATCTGTGGGTTGGTCGTGGCAATACCACTGTTTTTATGACACAGGAAGAGAGTGCCTGAACATGTCGACACTGCCTGCATGCTCTGCTCAAAAGCACGTAGCGTTGTGACCGACCACTCCAGCAACGGAAGTGTCGGTGCAGTTGAGATCGCTGGCATAGATGCGAAGCTAGCAGGCACTGTGCAGGATACATTCGCGGCAGTGTAGTCGTGCAGTTGCTTGTTGCAGTGCAGTGCAGTTGACGACAGCTGCCACATTCGAGATGCTGGAGCTTACATGACTGCTAGTGTCGTCAAGTGTGAGGGTGCCGTCGGATGAAGGAGCAGTTGATGCAGTGATGGGTGTCCTTATCTCGCCCAGAAAGGACTGCATGTGGCTGACATCATGAGGAGACCAGGTGTAGCCAATTGAACAGTTGATGCAATCCACACTTGAGAGAACAGGTGATGAGGCAGAGTGGAGCGAAGACTGGGCGCTTGCAGTCGCTGCGCCCGTGTTGTCTGGTGTCTGCTGTTCCAAATCGCCCTGAGGAGTTTGCAGCGCTTTTGTCATCGTGCTGTGCAAGGGGCAAGTACATCCACGGTTGTGGCCATGAGCACCCCATCAGGCCTGTTCAAGGGCTCAACAGCAAGCGCGGAGATAGGTGTGCTGACGCTTGAGCCATGAGGCAAGGTAAGCCGAGACTCTAAAGATATGGGAGATAGCAAGGATGTGACTGGAACACAGTCTGGGCCAAACGGCGTCCAGGAAGGTACGCCATGTAATAGCCAGAGCCGTCGGAAAACCTGCCGAAGGACCATGGGTGGTTGCCAAAGGCAGTTGAGGTGACGGACTTTACCATTGGGGAAGGGCTCAATGTGGCTGGTAATGTGGCGGACGAAACTTCCTATCTTGGCTTTATGGCAGTGAGTATGTGACGTGGCACTGCTGGTTCTGGCAGTGCCAGCACAAAAGTCCAGAGCGCAGTGCAAGCCTGTGGCCCTGGAGGTGGGATATCATGGCACAAATCAGGATGAAGAATAGCTACCGTGATGTGATATTTGTCCTGCTATGATGTGATGCTATGTAGGTAGAATCCTGCCTCCAGTTTGAGTAGTCAGATGGTTGGGCTCCCTGGCCAGAACTTCAGGAATGGCGATGGCTTGAGGGTGCTGCTCTCTGCCGAGTGTTCAGGCAAGATCGAGCGCCATTCTGCTTACGTCTGTGGTCACCATTGTGGAGATGGCAAGGTCTGTCATACCATCTCCAGTTTATTAATGTATTCTGTGGCAGGGCATTGTGACCAAGGAAAAATGAAGAGAAGGCAGTGCCTCCATTGCGGCCGCACCATTCAGAAACTGGCTTGGTTCTCTGCACGTGGCTTGCATTCCTCACGAGCCAATGGCATTGGGGGCGAAGTACCTAAAATAGGCTATGAGTGCTTCACATTAAAAGTGATACAGAAACAGTAGCAATAAGGAAATCTGGCGATAGCATTTTTAGCATGTTCACTGTGGTGATCCTTTTCTACATCCCAATTCCTGTGCACCATGACTCAGTAGTTGGTCACATGTAATACCCCTTAGGTGCCACCAGCGAGTCATGCTCCTTGGCAAGTTTCTCTAGCGTCCAAGAGATGGCACCAGAATGCGTCCAGTCACAAGCAAGAATTTTTCCTATCCATTGATCTTTCATTCCTTGAGCACTGCAGGAATACCCTACATAGGACTCGGAACTGTCCCGACTACTACTATGAATTCTATGCATTTTGAAGTTGCTTAATTCAAACAAATGGAATGAGAGATTCTAGTTCGTGTGCAAGAGCATATGAATAGGTATCGTGAAACGTGGTTGATAAGAAAAGTAAAAAAATGTACCTATTATGATGCTGATGTTTATGCCAACAGCCACCACCGACATTGTCGCTGTGAAAGCAACTGGATCACTAGTGTATTTGTCCATACATTTTTAATTGTTTACCAGTTTAAATGCTATTGTCACATACTTTATGTAATAACTCGTAATTGCTCTTGGTGACATTTTATATAACATTGTGTTATTCAAACTTCTGACATCCCAAGCAATAACCTCGGATCTCTAAATGTTCGATTCAAAGGTAATACCAAATACTACACATCTCACATGTTAAACGTTTATTACATACAAGAGGTTTCTAAGGTTCCTTTATGTTCCTATTAGAGATCCTGCACACAAAAAGGCAAAACAAAGTATGTCCTATCCAAGCAAATGCACACAATAATGTCAAACATTCAAATCAAACTAATTCTCTTGTAATGTGAACAGTTTGAAGATATCTGTTGAGCTTCCCATTGATTCATTGCACTTCTAATAAAAAGAAGTCTAAGCTGGAGTGTTCTTATTTATATACACAGTAATAGAGAAATTATTTGTCTTTGCGACCACTGGACCCAGAGTGATGATAGTAGCATGCTGCTCCCTTGTTTCATTACTATCATTATATTGTGCTCCAGATAATTGAAAGCAGTTTATAATTTACAGGCTTCTCAAAATTGTGAATGGTATTACAGGCATGTGCCACTGTATACAAACCTGATTTCTGTTTAAAGCAAATTACTACTTTTGGCTCTTTCTCCTGTTTTCAAGGTGGTTGGATAATGGTCCAACTTCCATTGCCAATACAAACATGCCGATGCGAAGTGTGTGTGTGCTCTTATGCGACTGAGTTGCAGGGCGTGCTGAACACCAACTATTATTGCATACATAGCTCCTTGAGACGCACATGCTGTCGTGCGAGAGCTTTGGGGCACTTGGGATGGACAGGCCTATTCTTCTCCTACCCCTCTCTCTCCCTGTAACAGCTGTGGAAGAGGGCTCCGGGAGAGGAGGATGGTAGTGCCTTTCAAGCAGGCACTCGCACCACTGGACACAACACGCATATGACAAATCTTATACTAGAGCTACAGATGTCCTGGTCTGTTCTCTGTGGAATGCTGCGTTCTCTATGGAATTATGCCATGAAACAACAAACCGTGCCTCAATATCCTTGCTGCAGCGAATATACGCTGTCACGTGCATCATTTCCTTAATAAAGCAAATAGCTTTCCAGAAGCATTTGGCTATTCACTGTATGTTTATGCGAAATTTTTTACCAAACTCCACATAAAATTCATATATGCGCTGTAGGTATTTGTAATAAATAATAATAAATAAAAATAAATAAATATATGATGTTGCTTTAGAAATTAGAAAATGCTCCAGTTTAGACATTCTAATGGATGCAGTCCACGGAATTACAATATTCATTTTTGATGCTACAGATTTGTAAACTTGTTGCTTCAATCATTTTTTTTTTTAATATTTACTGATCTCTTGCCAATCTCTGCTGAAAATTCTGGCACCTAAATTTAAACAATGCAATGGAACGAAAGGCGATAGTTGTAACCTTGAGATACAGGAAGACAGCAGTGTGGATTACAAAGCAAACGGGGGTGGCCAGCATTACAGTTAAGATAATGAGGAAGAAATGGAATTGGGCAGGCCATGTAATGCATAAAGCAAATAATCGCTGGTCCATTAAAGTAACAGAATGGGTTCCAAGGGAAGAAAAGCACAGTCGAGGATTAGGTGTCGTCAATGGTGGATCCAGAGGTTGTAACTTTTTTTTTTTCAGTTCAATTTCATAATGATCAATAAGATGGGACAATTACTAGATTACATAGAGTTGTTTACTTCCTGTTCTTTTTCTGATTTTTTGTCATTTATTTTGCCTTTTTTAAAGCCAGCACGGCACCTGCCACAATAGCGCAGTGGCTGATGTTACCCTGCTGATCTTAAGGTTGCAGGTTCGATCCCAACCGCAGCGACTGTATTTTGATGGGGGCAAAATGCACAGATACTCCTGTGCTTAGATTTAGGTGCATGTTAAAGAACCCCAGGTGGTCCACATCAATCTGGAGTTCCCCACTATGGTGTGCCTCATAATCATGTGGTCTTGGCACGTAAAATAACAATGTTTTTTAAGCCACCACGCAATCAAAGTGATGCATAAGTAATGCATTGCCTTTAAAGGCGTCCCAGAAAGCATGTTTTCTGAGAACTTTTCTTGACACTGGGCAGTCCTGAAAGATGATAGTGGTCCGAAATGTGAGCCATGAAGATGCATGCGCCCTGCTAGATGAAAATGGCCTAGGTGGATAGCGAAACATATAGCGTCCTGCTTTTTCCTTTTGAACAAAATTTTTCTCAGATTTGAAGGTTGACTTTTTGTGAACCATACCTTATCAAGAACACCCTCATTATGCTTTAGAAAGAATGTGACTTGTGGTCTTGCTGTGCTCCTGCAAGGGTTAAGGTGAATTGCTAAGGTGAAGAGATTTCCATGATTTATTGTTCAATTTAAATAATGTCTGCTGCAATGCTTCACTATCAGTGTTGAGCTTAACAATTAAGCTCAATAAGCTTGTTAACACAAAGTTTGCTACTACACTGAAGGCTTTATATACCAATCCAGCACTATCCACAGACACAAGACAGAAGTGTTTTATTTTCTAAACAACATCTGTGCTCAAGTGCATACGATGACTTCACATATATATTTATTCTGATGGGAGAACCATAAATGCATTTTGCAAGAGTACATGGATGAGATAACTGGCATAGTACACAAAAATGAAATTAGGCAAGGTAGTATTATAATAGACATAAGGGAAGATGTGCACAGTATGATAGAAACCATAAATGAACTGCCTGCAGACTACTGGTGAAGGCATTAAACCATGTTTACGAGAGAAATAAGAAAAGTAAAATGAAATAAATACATATCAAAAGTTCTTAGAGGCACAGACACCTTGAACTAAACTCGCCTGCTAAATGTTCCATCATAGAAGAATCTCTAAAAACATATATCAACATGCAATGAGTCTTAGAACAGAAAGAAAAAAAAAGGACCAAAATGTGGAGCAATGCCTTTTTTCGAGGCTGCAGAACTTAACAGGTGAACTGTTGTTACTCATGACTTTTAAACAAAGGACAAAAGACAAGTTCATGATGCTAAGTTAACACAACTATTTGTTGTCATGATAACAGTATTGCATTGTGTACTACTATTCCTAAATGCACACATCACAACTTTGAGCCAGCATCTCACATTTTACAAGCAAAAACTTATCTCATCATGAAACTGAAGACACCATGAAAGCAGAAAAAAATGTTACTGGTGAATTAATATGTACATAAACATCAGTCACAATGAGACCGGGCAGAAAAAGCAGCCAGAAGGTGGCACATACATATATATATATATATATACACAATACCTGTGAGGAGAGTTCAGATTGAAACATGTTCTGTTATGCATATAAAATCAAGTGCTGGTTTTCTTGCATAAACGTTCACCAAAGGGCAACTACAAGAAAGATGTTACCTTAGCTCACTATTCAGCCAGTTACCCTACATCAAACACAAGAAATAATGCCTCGCATTTGGACAGCGATAAAAATAGTAAAATTTCAAGATTTCACAGTAATCTTCTTGGCTAAAATAACATGGGCGTTTAGAAAAAAAGAAGGATCTATCAAACTCACTAGAACCTATGAATGAATGATAATGATGAAAGGATGTCAGTTCTAATGGAAGAATTGCAATGTTACACTTTTGAGGCTTTCACAATAGACACAGGCAAAAAAGACAAGAAATTGCGCAACACTGAACCTTTTAAAAAAATACAGCGGGAAACTATTTAAAGAAGTACTGCATCCACTCAAGTGTGGAATCTCCCTGCACAATATCAAACATTCCCATCTTGACGAGCACAGGCATTCAAGCAATGGCGGTTTTGGTGGAGACCACTAAACAAAACGTAAAAGGAGCACTGCACGGCAATCATTTAAGTGCTGCTTTATGCAAATCAGCAGCTGTGGCCCACTGATGCTTTTTGAAAGTCGCATCACAGCATAGAGCCAAGAAGGTGCAGAAAACACTATCAGGTAGTGCCCAGTCCTTTAATAATCCTTATTACCTGCCCCAAAAACCTCCCATCTACGAAAGCCGACTGTGTTACACAGAGTAGCCACTTGGTGCAATCTCATTTGGAGAGCACCACCTTATTCCAGCGATCTGTGCAACTTTTCCTATTGGAAATTTACGAGAAACAAAATAAGCAATGCGTTAAGACTACTAGGTGCACAATTCTTTAAATCCAAAAACTACTAGCAGCGTACTGAATCCAGTACTGAATCCAGATTACTAGTAAGTGAATTAAAATTCGCTTCAGTGCTGGTAAGCCAGTCTGTCAAGGGACAGCTCACAGTGTGCATGTGTTTGGTCACTGTTTATAGCAACTGGACTGCAACCTCTGCATTTAGTAATTGCGTTTTTAGATCTTAAAGGACTCATGCTCTCAGTGGACTTTGCTTGAATGCACCACTTACTGTGCTTCTTCCACAGCACTGCAGTAGGAAAGGTTACACAGACTGCTAGGATATATGCATGCAAAATAGCCTCCTCTACCAACAGCTAGTGTCTTCCAAATGACC
This sequence comes from Dermacentor andersoni, assembly GCF_023375885.2. Lineage (NCBI taxonomy): Eukaryota > Metazoa > Arthropoda > Arachnida > Ixodida > Ixodidae > Dermacentor > Dermacentor andersoni. The sequence continues at coordinate 164,032,972 of NC_092818.1, read as the reverse complement.
CTGCATTGTGGTTACTTTGGGCAGCATAGTAAGTTTCGTGACCAGAATGAGTTATCAAACGACTCTCGTTTCTACACTAGCTATGTGTGACATCATAAATAGTGGCAACTCTTGTTGGGTGTTAACCACTTCCTTATCAATAATAATAATAATGAAAACAGATACACAGCATGTTTCTAAAGTAAGCAACGACAACCTGGCAACATTTGTGAAAATTTTCTGCTTGTAATGTGTAGATTAATGAAATGGCTTGAAAGTTACATCCGACTGACATCACTGGCCTGACATTTATGGATTCTTTAAGGTGAGAAAATGGCCTAAATAAAAGAATACAGCTTGAAATTCATGAAGATCGAGTGACATGATCAGCTCTTGTATTTGAGCTAATGATAACTTCAAAAAATGCAAGTTTGGCTGCCACCTTTTCTGCTGATAATCAACCATATTGCACACACACACACATGCACACAAAAATATGAAGCGTTTCGAAAGACTTATCCACCAGGCTAGACTTGTTTTGTGTTTCTCTCATGCACCCCTTTAAGACATCTTATTTCCAGTTTCACCAAAGTGGTAGCTGCAAGAAGCAGTGAGTCTGAAACTGAGACAGTGCGTCTCACTGTCGTACAGGCCTCACGTGCTAGCACCACTGTCTGGCACAACCAGCAAAATTTTAGTGATTTCTGCAATGAAGATGTACACATAGCTGTAATGCAGTTACTGTGCTCCATTTACCTTTGTTCTGCCACTGCCAAGCCCAACTAAATGCATGCTATCACACTGCACCAGCTCACGGTGAAGCTGTGGCATCAGGGTGAAGCCCTCGTCACATCTCGGACTGCCAGCTTCAGGTGACACGAGGTGGCAGGCACCACTAAAAACCTTCATTTTCCCCACAAGGCGAGATTTACACAGTACTAGACATTGTCAACAAAGTGTACACAACACCTGTACAAAGCACAGTTGGATTGCCTGGACCAGGAGCAGTGTTATTTCTACTTTTGACTTTGTCCGTCAGTGCTGCATTTTAAGTATCACACACACTGCATCCTAAACCTTTGAGCCATGTAGCTGCACTCTTGTGAATGTCTACAGTCCTCATTGTGCTGCAAACCAACAAAAACCTCTTGTGTGAGTGAAGCTGCATTGATTTCCGAAACGGATTTGGAAAGAAAGCAGGGGCTGTGTCCTGGAACAATAATTTTGGGTGATATGAATTCACTGTGCACCGAAATCCACCAAGACAAAGGCAGACACTGCAAGAAACATTATTCATACCTTGCTTAGTAATGAAAGTTGTTTGTCACTGCTTCATGGCAGTGTAATTTTTATGTTGCATCACTGCGAAGTGCACCGACAACAGTTGCAGGGTGGAACACTCAAACTTTTCTCTTGAAATAGTTGCATGGCCACCTTTGTTGATGTGTCCGAATGCACATATAATGTAGCTAAGAAAATGAGCGCTTACAGCTAGCACAGGCACACCAAATGCAACAAGAGGATTTCGTGCCACTTTCAAGGTGAAAGCCAAGAACTCTGCGTGTTCAATTTCTCCTGCCATTAAACACAATTGAACACTGCAGTAAAGCCAGAAGATACCAACTAATGGCCCTTTGCTGCAGTGATTAACACTACATCCAATGTTGTATCCTTTGAAGCACTGCTCACACAGATTGTTCCAGCATACAGCCGCTGAACCACTGTCTCACGGAGTGGTAATGTAATATAAAGCACAAACTACGCATGGCACCTCCACTGACTGTGATAATTTGAGCCACAGCTATATCACAGACAGCACAGCTCATCAGAAGCTTTACTGACTGAGCACATAACCAAAACACAAGTGAAGAATTTTTTGTGTAATACTGTGAGCCATTTAGGTTACACAACTAAATCAATGTTTTTTACTCATGTGAGGAGGCGAATAATATATACAAGCTATTTAAGAAATACAACCCATATTTCTAACAGCCTTTGGTAGAGATACTACACTAATACAAGTCTGATATGTCTTAGTACTGATGGTATTTCACAGCAAATGGCATTCTTATCACTAAGGCATGGAAAAATGTCATGGATACCGTATAGGCCTGTGCAATAGCTGTGTTCTTAACTTAGCTCGAAAAACTTGAAAAAAAAAGAAAGAAGAGGTTAATATTTTACCGGGGCAAGTACTGTGCCCCGAGTTAATAGGTGAAAGGTGCAACCTCCTAGTGAAGGAGGTTACGAAACCAGCTTGGCTGCATTGAGCTGTAGCCATAGTAGGTCAGTCAGTGTATGTTGTACTTGATGGTGTGATTGCCCTCAGGGGTCAAATTTTCAATTGATCACTTCATGAATACCTTCACATTTCTATTTCCACATTTCCATGACATCACAGTGATCGAACGGGCTTTAACAAATCACTGTTTGCTGAAAATATCCTCAAATGGGATTGATTCTATGTTAGGCTCCTCAGCTTTAAGCCAGCCCACACTCACAGCTTCAAATTTAAGTGAAAAAACGTTTGGCAAATGAAAAAAAATTTTTTTTTTTATCAATGTACAGTACAGTGCAGCCAATTTATAATGACACCGCATGTAACAAGATATCAATCACAGAAATAGGCCAGAGCAACAAAACCACGTTTTGCATGACCCCATGGTGAGAAGGAACTGGACATATCACAAGTGTAGCAGTTTAAGCAAGTTGATATATCTTGACTTTACTATGCAGCGCATGAAAAAACGAGGACGAAGGTATATGCAGCACTGACTTTCATCTGATTTATTTATTGACGAGAAATTTTGCACGTATATGGAATAAGTCATGCATGGCCCCTACATTTACATCAAATTTGAAAAATCCAAGTTTCTTTTTCAACAGCATGATTGGTGGTTACGATACACAAAGTTCACCAAGCCTAGCTATCAGTTCCACTTCAAAATCTCTCCAATTAGCTGGCTGTAGTTCTATTTTTATTGTGCGCTACGTATTGAAATCAAGATGCAAGTATCAACGAAATTTAGATCAACTATCAGATGTGACAATCAAATTATACAAAATTAAGAGTTATAGTTCATTATGAAGAGGGGCATACGAGAGGCTCGACCTTTGTTAGTCACAACCATATGAAACCAACAGATAATGAAGCCAAGGAAGCCATAGGGGAAATTATTTGTTGTTTTTACTTCAAATGTAGAAATAAAGGCAAATGAAAGTGGACAAGAAAACAACTTGCCGCCGGTGTGAGCTGAACCTGCATCCTCTGCATTACGTGTGCGATGTTCTACCAGCGAGCCGTCTTTAGAATGAATTTGGCATAAGTTCACCTGAATTCTACTTTTGAAACAGCTATGATTATAGTGAATTGGGTACATTTAAAAGAAAACAATAAAATGCCACCAGGTGAACAATCCCAATAAGGACTGCTGTGTTTGCAGATGGCCATGCGTAACTAAGCGCGCTTCGTGATCCGGAGTTCAACTATGCAATCCAAATGACTGCCGTTGGTGTACCGTGAGGTGAATGTATGTGATGTGCGTTATTTATTAGGTACCGGTTGCCATAGAACTAAGCAAGAATTTCAGAGCTTTAGTAATACCTTATGTGCTTTTTCTTTTGCTGTCTAAATTATGAAATTCAGTGGCAACGATTTTTAGCCACAGATGCTGGCAATGCGTCCGCAGAGCTGATAGCTGCGGGACTCCACCTTCTTAGGTTTATCACTCAACAGCCACGACAAGATAAAGAAAATAGTATGACCCTTAGACCACCAGCTGCATAAAAACATTATTTACAGCTGTTTCTTAAGCCCAGTTCCACAAAATCCAGTTATTGCAATAACATTTTTAGGCTTAGCATCTAAATGAACTGCACTGTAATAGCTAGATGCCAAATTGTAATACAGAAGTTGCAGCTCTTGCACAAGTCTACACAGTACATGGCTGCAAGAAACACTGCTTACCTAAGAGAAATAGCAAACATTGTCAGAGAGTGATGAATCTTTAAGTAAACAAGTAAATGTAAGAACTCCATACAAAGAGAAGTGACATAACTGCCTTTCCAAGAATTTGCAGAGAGAGAACATGAGCCTACGGCATAGAATGCAAGGAATTTGACTGTGGTCAGTAGCTGCAGTTGGTGATGATTCAACAGTACAGCAACAACTCCGTGAATTTGGATATGTGCCAGCCAATTACACTATCTCATTTTGACATCACAGCGGAGGTGCACTGTTCTCAATATCAGTAACCCTCAAAAACAATATTTTGGAACACGAGAGGCACAGAGGTCAGATGCAGTGTGGAATTGCGTGTGGAGCTTGTACTGAATTCTTAGGTTGTCACTAAGTATAGTACAGTATGCATTTTACCTATTCCCATAAATTTTATGGCTGTTTGGCAACATGCTGTATATGCGCGAACATAACACGAGCTGCCTCTTTTGTCCGTAAATGGATACTTTGCAAACACCTTTACTGGGAACCGTGCTATAAATCCATGGTAGAGTGTATAAGCGCGACTGAACGAGGACGTAGAAAGAAACAGATACACAGACACAGTGCTTCACTTTCAACTATAGATTTTATTTTCGCACGCATCGATAAATATATACCGTGCGAGCGGAAACAAACGTAACAGCAAAAAAGAACATTCAGTGGTGCATTTCGATGAACCGTACACATGTGCAAGGCAAGGGAAAACATGTACTGCAATAGTCACAAAGATAAACAGAGGAATCGTATCTCCTTTTCCGATAGTGACACCGAAGGCTTGCTTACGCACTTTTGCTCTAATTTTGCAATCTCGTAGGCCTCCACAATCTCCCTCGTCATCCTGCTATGAGCCTTATACAGAATGGAAGTGCTTTCAAACATGGGCTTGCAGGAACAATCTCAGCAGTGAATACCCAAATGACCAGAGATTACCCTAGTGACGTTATATCGATGCTCTTTTAATCTCTCGTTGATGCATCTGCTGGTTTGACCAATATATGTTCTTCCGCATGAAAGTGGGACAACGTTATGAGTACAGGTTACAAATTGTTTGCGATGTTGGGTAGAACATGCGTGCCTTTTGTTATTCTCTGTGTTAACCTGTTTGCATAGCTTCTGTAGACGCTCAGGGGCAGAGAAAACCACGTCCACCCCCGATTTCGCCACTATTCTTCTGAGATTATGTGAAATGCAATGAATGTATGGTACCACAGCAACTTAAGCTGTCCGCGGAGGGCTTAAGCAGGAAGTGCAAAAGCGCGTCGAATGGAAGCAGTGCCAATGCTAGAGCAAAGAAAGTTGCTGTGGTACCATACATTCATTGCATTTCACATAATCTCAGAAGAATAGCGACGAAATCGGGGGTGGACGTGGTTTTCTCTGCCCCTGAGCGTCTACAGAAGCTATGCAAACAGGTTAACACAGAGAATAACAAAAGGCACGCATGTTCTACCCAACATCGCAAACAATTTGTAACCTGTACTCATAACGTTGTCTATGCCATCCCACTTTCATGCGGAAGAACGTATATTGGTCAAACCGGCAGATGCATCAATGAGAGATTAAAAGAGCATCGATACAGCGTCACTATGGTAATCTCGGGTCATTTGGGTATTCACTGCCGAGATTGTTCCTGCAAACCCATGTTTGAAAGCACTTCCATTCTGTATAAGGCTCATAGCAGGACGACGAGGGAGATTGTGGAGGCCTACGAGATTGCAAAATTAGAGCAAAAGTGCGTAAGCAAGCCTTCGGTGTCACTATCGGAAAAGGAGATACGATTCCTCGGTTTATCTTTGTGACCATTGCAGTACATGTTTTTCCTTGCCTTGCACACGTGTACGGTTCATCAAAATGCACCACTGAATGCTCTTTATTGCTGTTACGTTTGTTTCCGCTCGCACGGTACATATTTATCGATGCGTGCGAAAATAAAATCTATAGTTGAAAGTGAAGCACTGTGTCTGTGTATCTGTTTCTTTCTACGTCCTCATTCAGTCGTGCTTATACACTCTACCATGGATTCTAACCAACTAGCCCGCCAACGTGTTTTAACCGTGCTATAAATGCAATTTTTTAAAGCCTCATTCAGGTGCTGTTCTGAGTGAGAAAATTCTATGGACAGGAACACAGGAAATTTGTCTTAAACCTTTTCAAAAGAACCATCTGCATGTGAGCTACTGATGACACGCACTAAAGTCTGTTTGAACAATATGTTAGTCTGTGAGCCGACTTCTCGGTCCTCACACCTGCCGATCTCAGCTGTTTGTGCATGTGGTATACGGCCATGGTGTGCTCATTGTTGCTCAACTGCTCAGGCACTTTCACTTATCTGCCAGTGCGACCTTTGCAAGAGAACCATTTCTTTAAGTACAGAGTGATAAAACGCAGGCACATCAACCTGTTCGAATAGAACCTCCTCTGCATTCTTAAAATGCCACCAACTCATGAGAAGCCAACCATGGACCAAAGAATGGTCATCACCTTGAACTGCAAATGGGGCCTGCTAGTCTAATACAATGTTGCAGTCAGTTCTTGCCTGTTTAAACTTGACTGATACAGTTAAAGATGCGAGATTTTGTTACCACATGACATCCTCCAGACTAACTGCACTTGTCCATGTGTTTTTGCTTAAGAGAACCACCTCAGTTTACCAAGAATAGCATGAATAGATTGGCTCACAGCCCATAAGGAGGACGTTAGCAGCGACACTACATAATATAACTTGCCTTTAGGCACATACAGGCTCTCATAAGCCTCCAACTATGGTTGCATTTTTGTATTTACAAAGCTTTTGCATGGTTGCCAACTAACATATATGTCAGCTCAAACGAAATGGAGGCAATGTATGTGCTATCATGTAGGTGTCATTCTGTTTTTGGTGGAGGGAGTTCAGCAAGCTTCCTTGATAAGTGAGGGGCATTTTGTCGTACCCAGCGTGCTCCAGTGATATGTGAACCAAGCGCAGTTTAAATAAATTTACTTGCACATGCAACTAAGATAATTTTTTTTGCTTGGATAAAGTTCAGTAACTCTTTCAACAATTTGTGCCCAGAACTCTCTGAATCTGCACGTCAAGAGCATGCCTGCAGAGCTTGGCTGCTGGCCCCACTTGGGTGTGGCTATTTGGACAGCTGCATCCTATCCTCACTCTGATTTGCTAAGTGCATTTATGTTTTATTGAACTTTTATGAAGTTCTCTTCATAACAGTTTGACCTTTGTGGTAAACTTTATACCTTTCATATAATGTTGTCCCCCAACAATTTGTGCAGCATGTTTATGCACCACATACCAGTAACAGCCACTGAGGCATGCCCATTTTGCTTTATCAGAAAAAGAGAGAGAAGGGTTTCTTTCCAACTTTGGGAAGATAATTAGGAACAGATGGGAGGTAATAAGCATAACACAATGCTATTGTCATGGTTAAATTGTCGTTCTTGTTGGGCCATCTGATCATAAAGAAATACTGGGTGGCTACAACTGCTGATACACTGCATATTTTTTAATAAACTATTGTGATAACTTTTGCCATTGAGGTTACAGGTTATTTGCTAAAATAAAATAAAAATCCAAGATCACTTTTCATACTTCGAAGTGATTTCTTTTATCTCTCACATATAAGCCAAACAGCACATAACAGTCCCCTGACAGCATCCGATAAAAGTAAGAGGTAGCGAGACCCAACTGCGACTGCTGTGATGCAGAACACCATTCAAAACTCTCATGCTCCGTTATCTCAGAGGAGCTCCCAGCTGCCCATGCGATAGGGGTATTAGTCCACTTTTAACCATATTTATTATCATTTTTATTTTTCAAACTGCTGAAAAGTCATTCCTAATATATTCATGCAAATGCAGTATGTTAGCCAAACAATGAGTACACAACTTCAGCTCAATGTTTACTTGCGTGAAATCGTTAGAACTGATGATGATTTTATCACCAGACGGTGATTGCCAGACTCGCCAATACCCTTGCCTCGCCTCCTTTTACACAAACCTGCTCATTTTCTGCCCACTTGAATGGCTGGCCCATTTAAATGTTTACTAGCACCAGTTAAAGTAAAAAGGGAAAAGAAAGGAAAAAGTTCTATATAAGGCAGTATATTGCAAGACTGAAGAGCACAGCCATATGATCTTTTCTATAAGAATGTGCATTTCCATGCTAATAGCCAATTGCATGTGACACAAGTGCATTTCACTCAAGATGCACTAATAATGTTCTTTTGGCTGAAGATGCCACAACGGGGATGATAGGTTTCACATACATAAAACGCTTGAAATGGTTGAACAATTGATACGGTACTATTATACAATTCATGCTGTGTCAGAGCATTTCAATTCGCTCTGCACAACATTTCATGAGTCTTGAAGCAACAGCTATTTACCACATACTACAACACTTATTGCCAACACGGTAGCTTTTGCCACAGTACTATAATCGAACAGGGGAACTTGAATATTGTAACAGCATTCTACAAAGATACAAAACAGCTAAAGCGTACATGTTAAATAAAGATCGCATTACTTATATTCGTTACCGTAGAAAATACACCTGCAAGATCGTGAAAATTGTTATCACTCAAAATATACGTTTGAAGTGATCGCTTAACAGCGTTGAAGAAACAACAGCAACACGTATATACTACAGTGCTTCTCTCGCAGCAGACACACACATCCCACAGACTGACAGTCACTTTGTCATAAATAATTAACTGGCAGTGTAGTGGAACACAACAGGCAGCTCGGATGCCTGTTCCACGAGCACCAGGGAAAGGCGTGTCAGCAAGAGTCGTGCCATGGCTCATTCGCTGCGTGGTCGCACCAAGATATTGCCTTTTTCCTTTCTGGCAGTCATGTAGATGGACCTGTGATGAAAAAGGAAAACCAGGGAATTATGCGTTGTGCTGTTTGTGCTATTATAAGAGGTGCATAATGGAGATTTGAAGCCAGTAGCACATATGAACAATTTAGTATTGCAATTTAGCAGAACACTGAGACAAATGCAAGTTCCTGTCCTGGTGAGCATACCTGGTAATGCTGAGCTTAAATCTGAATGCACTACAATGCTGTTCTGTGGCATAACACTTTTTTTGTATTGCTGCAAAACCTTTATGCCAACAGATAAAATGCAGCCATAGGATACAATAGCAAGAGCAAGGTACAACTAGGCCTAGTTGGTTCCACACCTTAAAGGAAATTATGTTTGAAGATGTACAAACAAGAAAATAAAATTGAAAGTTCTGGCTATCAACTGAAGGGAACAAAGAAACAAAAAAGATAACAGCAACAAGACTGATGTGATCAATAAGAATGATGATTTCTCTATTTAGCAGCAGAGGTCCATGCTATTTCATTGAGCCCTACATCACACAATGTTGCTACCAGTGCTGCTGTTCTTTAATCTGTTTAAGTTTTCCACAAAAAGAGCAATGCTGAAATATTTATGTGTATAGGCTAAAACTGTCTAATAAGAATACGAAAACTGTTGCTTTCTAGAATGCTTATGAACACATACACATGAGTGTATGCAGGAAGTTCCAGCTAACTTCAGCCAAGGTTTACGATATGTTGAAGCATTATAGGAGGGCACAACCAAATGCATGTAGTTGGCTATTGTATGGAGCAAGTGACAATATTACTTACTTGGTGCCCCAAGTTGTCTAATAGCTTGGGCCACCAGGTAGACCTTGTCGTAACGCTGTCATGGTCATTCCATCATCGTCATTCGAGCTTTAATTGTCATCTGATTTTTGTCATGCAATTGTCAAGCATTTGTCGTCACACCGCCACTGTGATGCCTTCGTGGTCGTTTTATCGTCATCACTTTAGCTTTGTGATTTAACTCTTGTCATGCCATCGACATACAGGCTCTGTGAGATTTGGCGTCACACCATTTTCATCATAAACTCGTTGTCATCTTATCATCCTCGTATTGTGATACCATCATCGTCATACAAACAGCGACATGCTTTTGCTGCCATCCGTTGTCTCGATACCGTCGTGGCTGTTCCATTGTTGCCATTCGAACTTCATGTGACTGTTGTTATGCTGTTGTCGTCATGCCATCATTGTGACGCAGTTGTTGACATACCCTTGTTGTCATGCTGCTGTCATTATACCATCATCACTTCAGTAACGTCCTCCCATTGTCGTCATACCATCTTCGTCGTTTCGACATTAATCCTTAATTCTACCACAACCTTGCTGTCGTCATTCAACCATGATTACATATGTCGTCGTTGTCCTGCTACGTCATCATTGCATCATCAACAGACAGTTGCTAAGATGCATCTGTTGTCATACACATACACCTTCCAACAATAATTACTACAGGTAACGCTGGCACTCCAATCATTCAGTCGCCATGGGAATGACGATTAGTACATAGATTTCTTTGATCTTCGTGCTTGTGGCTTGAGATTTTCTTGTGGCTTCATTTACAATGTTTTATCAGCCTTCATTAGCCTAAATTTCAAAGAAATAAAGCAATCTATAATTTTCTACATGCACAAGGCAATATGACTGCAAACACTGATTATTGATGCTAATTGGAGGTGCCCAAATTGAAACACGCCTCACGTCTCAACGCGCTGGCTTGTTCACGTCCGTCAATGCTTATGTCCGGGGCGTAATGGTTTCAATATCGGGCTTATGTGCTAGAGGTTCCGTGTTGAATCTTGCCGTTGGGCAATTTTATTAATACTTATTTAATTACTTATAACGCAGTACTCTGTTGAAATTGATGAGTTTGCAAAGTCACAAAGTTGTTCACAGTCAGAAGGACCAACTTTGGGCAAACCCGTGCTGGCTAAACCACCCTGTTTGCAGCTCCTGTAGACAGCGGTGCCACATTTCCTTTGAGTAATTATTGTACGAAACTTCACGGTCACAGACGTGATGGCATCGCGGTCGTTCCACTGTCGTCATTTAACTTCATCATCCAACCCTCAATATGCCATCATCATCATGCAGTCGTCGCAATGCTGTCATTTTACTTTCGTCATCACTTCAGTAATGTCAGCCCATTGTTGCCATACAGCCTTCATCGATCCATTGACATAATTTCTTCTTTGTCATTCCACCGTAATCAAGCTGTTGACATTCAATCGTGATTAAGCACCATTGTCATGTCATCAACCTCATTGCACTGTTGTCGGACAGTTGCTATTGTGCATTCGTTGTCATACCAACATTGTCACACACCATCATCATCCCATTATCATCATGTTGTCATTGTCAGACTGACATCATCATTTATGCCATCATCATTTAACCCTTTTGCTGTCACGGACGTACCGGTACGTCATCGCGCTTCCCCCCCACGGTGTCACTGACGTACCGGTACATTCTCTATCGTGCGTTCAAAATTTCGCGCCTGAGCGCAAAGCAGGCGCTCCTGGATTGGCCACGCCATCTGTTGACTCTTTCTACAAGTTCGTATATTCGCTCCGACCTGTGTTAACCCATGTATTGAAGAGTACGGTGCGACTGCCACTCCCCACTTTCTCTTTGCTGAGTGGCGCGGTGGCTCCGCGTTCACTGGATCATGCGTCGCGCGCGTGTGGTTATGGGTTCAAGGGTTGTTCTGCCTTCTCCACGGGTTTGAAGGTTTTTATTTTTATTCTGTTGGTGTCCCTGCTACGGCGCGTCAAGTTCAGGCGCACGTGCCGTTGCCTCTCCAAAAGGGGTGACTCAATTGCTGCTTTCGCTCTCTCGCCGCACCCTCGCTTCCGACTTGCAGCAGTAAACGTAAAGCCCTTCGAACTTTGTTTAGCCTTTTTTCATCTCCCTCTGTCTTCTTGATCACGCAACGTCCCATTTCTCTCCGTTGCGCGGGCGACTGAAAGCGCATCCTCCCTGCGCGCGGTTACTTTCGGATGGCTCGGCACGCGGGACCTTCGTCTGCTCATGGGAGCGGTGGCTGAATTCCGATTCAGAATACGAGCCGAGCTCGGATTCGGACTCGGACAAAGTCGCTTGAGACGAAGAGGGTTCCGCATCGTCAGATTCGGATGTTGAACAGATTTTATAGTCAGGCTGATGATGATGATGATGTTTACTAACAACAGCTGCAGAACACTGAAATGTGCATATTGCATTGACTATGTTATTTGTATACCAATCATAATCAAAAATAAATTGCTATGTTAATTCCCTGTTATGCTCGTTCCCTGAAACCAAGCCGACACTGGGGGTGCGTCACGGCCAGAAACGTCCGACAGCGAAAGGGTTAATTGTATAATTACTTAATTAACTTTGCAAGTATCAAGGTTAGGGCACAACTTCAAATAATGTCGTAGGGCATTCTGCGAAACATCTAATTCCTCCTTTTCTAACTTCCTACTTGTTGCGTGGTTATTTTTTGTGTGTCCTAAAGAAAGCCCACGAAATATGAAAAGAAAAAATGCATGGGATGTGTTTTCTTGCGCACCGCAATTGCAGTGTTGTCTAAGATGCGTTGTCTTGCACAATAAAAGCTGGCAGGAGAGTGCACTTGGGCTGCTTGATATATATATGCTGGCTACTGCCTTGCCAAGTAGACAACATGGGCCACTGGGTAGAAGCCCGAATGGATAATTTGCTGCTGGCTGCTGTCCGGCTTAGCAGACAACTTGGGTCATTGGGCACCATATTTACTCGAATCTAATGCACACCTCTTTTTCCGAAAAAAATTGGTTCAAAAATTGCCTGCATGTTAGGACCGGATGCAAAACCAAAACTGTGTTTGCTGTGTTGGCAACAGCCTACCATCAAAGCCATCAGATGCAGTATCATTGCCATCACAAAATGGCGACAGAGCACTGTTTTTGTACTGCAGCTTCTATCTCATATTTGCAAAAGGCCCGTGCACATGTGTGAGTTGCGATAGACACGTCTGGAGACTTTTGTGAGGTCTGAGAAATTTTCGCTCAGGACGCTCGCTTCTGTTATGCGTTTGCCTAAGTATAAGGCGGACAGCGCACTTCGCTCCTGTGTAAGCAGCACTTAAACTTCTGTCCAAATGGGATCACAACAGCCGATGCCAATACAGAGTCTGTAATGGCGAAGCGGCAGTTGTTTGTTGTTAGTGCTTCACCCATGTGACTGTGGCACACATAGGATAAGGAATGTTGCTTCGCAGTGCGTCTTTGGTGCTCTGCCAGTGCCACAGTCATCAGCAACAGAAGGAATTCGTGCCACGTGGGCACGCTCTGTGTATGCACCACCAAGCCATGAACAAGAACTTAGGTAAACTGCAAATGAATATTTTACTATAAAAGGAATTCACATTAACAATGTATCATTATTTAATGGTCAGCAGCCACTAAAGTGGCATCTACCTAAGCCCCCCACTGCACTTCGTGCCAGATCACTTCGCTCCCCTTGGCAGGAATGCTCCGTGTCTGGCCTGGTGGTGAAACAGAGGTAAAATACAACTACAGCAGAAACAAAAGGGAAAAATTATAGAACAATGCAGATTAACAAAAGCCCATCCAAGACGTGACTCGAACTATAGATATCCCGGTCATGAACGCAGTGCTTTCCTGCAGTGCCATGAATTACTAACGGAGAGAAGGCTCAATGTGGAGTATTTATTTGCTGTCACCTAGTACAGCTCACATTGAGAAAGTGTGCCTTCCTCCGTGGTACAGCAGTACCTAGAAAAAGGATTCCGTGAAACAAAAGTCCCTAGATGTCTGTCCCAACTCACATATGTGCAAGATGTTCACGCCAATATGAAAAGGAAGGTCTCCAGTGTTTGTGAAGGTTGCTGTTCCATTTTGTGCTCTTTGCTAGAGCGATATTTTCGGTCAATAGATTTCAGGAATACAATCACTCTCGCGAGATTTTGCACGACTCGGCCACAGATGCCCCAGCGTTTCTGGTGCCATGCCAAGATTGCTATCAGTGTACAGCACAAGGAACTCTATCAGACGCATGCTTTGGCAAGTCCAATGCAGAGACTAGTGAAAGTGATAGCAGCATCTCTAAAAGTGACCGCTTAAGAATACCTCCCCAGCTTGCATGGTATGTGTGGACGTCGAAGTACAAATGACAACGCAGCACTTTCACTATGAAAGATTTTAAAAATATTCTTGCATGCTAAGGTAAATACTGCATGTCTCATATTTTTTTCATCACAAATGTGGCAGTCATGTTTTATTTTTATTTTATGAATCAGCAGCATGTTAGATTCAGGTAAATATGGTATGTGCCACTCAGTATGTGCCATTGGGTATGTGCCAGAACAGACAACTTTGGCATTGTGTATGTCGGCACTTCCTATGCTGCGATTCATTCTAAGAGATGATGTAGCAGCACAGCAGACAACCGAGCAAGCCAGTCAGTGTCAAAACATCACATCACAATGTCCTGCTCCCACCTGACTACTTTCTGCGTCATGACATCACAACAAAGTGAAAAACAAAAACAAAACTGGCTGTAGGAAGGCTATTATATAAATTACTTTGGGCGCTCTGAGGCTTGCCAGTATCTTTTCTAGGGTTTGGAGGTCTCTGACGTTTATCTAATACAAGAAATGAACAGTTGAACATATCATGTTAATACGCCTTTTAAGAAGTGTTCTTAAAGCGAGAGCTTAACTAACCACATCGAGCCAAGTTTTGCCGTTGCCAGCAACGTGACCTTAATTTGACCGCAGCTACGCCGTAGCCTTGGCAACGAATCATGTGACTTGCCACACGGAGCTTGGTGGCGGCAGCTTGGTGCATGCGCTCTCCGCAGCTGGGTCGCCACCTGACCACACCATGCGGCTGGCTAAGGGGAGCGCCGCACTCGCCTAGTCAGTGCGAGCTTGGCCATGGATGAGAGTGAGGACAGGCCGTCTTCTCTGAGCATTGCGCGGGAGCGGGAGGCTTTGAGTCGTCGTCTGACCACCCCGCAGATATTGCCCGGCGAGCTGCTTCATTGGGGAGGGTCCGGAATGCAACAGGTGCCACACCGTCAGGATCAATATAGCGACCGCGTTCGTGCCCTGTCTGTTTGCGCTTCAACACTGCGCATGTTTCCAGCGTCTCTTTGCATGTCTAGCACTTGAGCTTTCCCTGTGGCACAACAGCTGTCACAGCATCGAACGATGTGTGTTCTACCTAAGCCTAATCACAGTCGCGTCTAGCCACTGACCTAGGCACAGCCATCGTACCTGGCTTAACGATGATTGTATACCTGAGTACAATAATTACAGCTAAATCAAAGGTTAACCAAGTGAAACCAACACTTGACCAGGCAAACAAACCAAGCTTTCGCTTTGCATATCCAGGGTTAGCTTAGCTAAGCCACGGCCAATATTTTTGTACTTATAAGCCATGTAAACTCTGTACATGATTGCTAAGTGACCAGCCAGTCTTACCATTACCTTTAGCAGCAGGGGCAGTCTTGTTTATGCGGCACTTCATGACCACAGTTCTAAAGGAGATGTCTGTTTCCTTGTGCTTCGAAGAGAAGTGGTTCACCAAGGAAGGTTTGTTGAGACAGCTGTAGGAACACTGGCTGCAGAACAACTCGGACACCACCGTGTGCTGTGGCGACTCAACCTTGGAAGTCCCTGAAGCATCTGCAAGAGCAAAGTCCACACACCACACACTGACGCATGTCACAATTTCAGTTAGACATCCATTTGAGGGATCCACATAGCCCAGCCCCAGCCCAAGCTGCAGAAAAGGCTCAAATGTCTTTCTGTCATATTTCAGACTGTATTCACTGCAAGCTGCTGCTGTCGCCACAAAGCTGACAAGTATCTGATAGTTGCTGCACCTACCCTGCTGCTTATTAAGATTCCAGGAACGTCACATGTTGGCAACACCTACTCAAAGACAAAACACAGCGACACTGTCACCATTTGAGCGATCCACATAGCCCAGCCCCAGCCCAAACCGCAAAAAAGGCTCAAACGTCTTTCTGTCAGATTCTAGATATGTAATGCTCATTTTTATATTGTTACCACAGCTGAAAAGGGCCCTTGCAGATCGCTTATCTGGTATTCACTATGCCGCCAAATACAGAACTTGAAAAAGAGATTAAGTCCCTAAAGACGTCACCTCAAGAGCTAGCAGACGAGCTTCGAAGAGCACTTGCTTTCTGTGAGAAAAAAGCATTATCTCAGAAAAAGGAAATTCTGGAAATTTAAAGCAGTCTTACATTTTTGAGCAATGAGTATGAAAACATTAAAGGTGAACAAAACGGTATACTTGCAGAGAGTAATGTTCTGAATAAAGAAAATGAGGAATTGGAAAAATCAAATGCCGTCCTCACAAAAGAAATCACTCAATTAGAACAATATTTGCGCATGAACGATGTTGAGATACGCTGCATACCAGATGCTACAGACGAGCACCTTGTGCAACTAGTAGTTGACATTGGCACAAAAGTACAATGCCCTATAGCCCCTTCAGACATTGACACTGTTCACAGAGTGCCCACGGTTAATAACGCGAGAGCAAATAACATAACTGTTCGATTTGTCTCAAGAGACAAAAAGAACAATTTCCAGGGAAGAGCCAAGAAAGCTCGGTTGACTGCAAAAGATCTTGGCAAAACCAAAGATGAGCCAAGTGTTTTTTTAACAACCACTTAAGTCCGCAAAGCAAAGCACTCTTCTGTGAAGCATTGAAACTGAAGAAAAGCAAACAATGACAGTTCCTGTGGGTGGAACAATGTGTCACAAAAGCCAGAAAAACCACAACCAGTGCTGTTCACAAGATAAGACCACCAGATGAGTCGCATGTCGAGACATAAGGTTAAGCTTCAACAACAGACGGAAGGGGAAAAAAAGTTGGCGTTCGAACTCCTAGAACCACGAACATTTAGTAATCAGTTACCTATATCATCTGATTTATCAGTACTCCATCTGAACATAAGGAGCCTCCAGAAACATTACGATGAATTTGTGGACCTTTGCGCAACACTACACCACACACGTTTTACTCCACTGATTTATCAGAAACTTGGTTATCTGAAAAGCTGTGTCAAACATATCCACCCCCTGGCTATTACCTGGAGCTTGTTGCAGGCAAAGCTATCAAGTACTACAAGTAATGAAACTGTACATGCGGGTGTAGCTCTTTATGTAAGAAACAACGTAGTATACAGAGTTTTTAAATCTAGATGGTGCAAAGTACTCGTTATCAAAATACCACCAGATAGCAAAAATTATTCCAGTATTTAAAAAGAGTGACCGCTCCTACATTTCTAATTATCGCCCTATTGCTATACTTCCTTTCTGTAGCAAGGTTATCGAAACGTGCCTAAACAAATACTTCTCAAAATTTAACATTCTTTCGCCAAATCAATTTGGCTTCAGGGTAGGATCCTCGACTGACTGTGCTATACTTTCTTTCATGGATAAAATAAAAAGCGCTATAGATGCCGGTTTCTACGCAGGATCAGTCTTTATCGATCTATCCAAAGCATTTGAATCCATAAACCACTTCATCTTACTTGCTAAACTACAGGTAGTAGGCATCAATGGCCCAGCATTAGCACTTATAAAAAGTTACCTAACAGATAGAAACAAGCTGTGTATTTTAGTTCCTCACTTTCTCATTTCAGAATAACCAATAAAGGGGTCCCGCAGGGGTCTATACTTGGTCAAATGATATTGCACAACAAAAAACGACAAGGATGTTAGAAGACGACACACCAAGCGCAAACTTTCAACTAAGTTTATTGTACCACTGAAACCGATTTGGCAATAATCGGTAATATATTTGGCAATAAATTGGTTTCAGTGGTACAATAAACTTAGTCGAAAGTTTGCACTTGGTGTGTCGTTCTCTAACGTCCGTGTCGTTTTTTGTTGCGCAATATCGTTTGAGTAATGGATTACCAACTTGCCCGGAATGCTGCTCTCATTAAGTCTATACTTGGCCCACTACTATTCTTGCTTTATATAAGTGATTTACCCGGTTGTTTAACAGAAACTGAGGCCTTCCTTTACGCTGACGACACTACCTCACTTGCAACCAATCGTTCACTAACTTCTCTGACTACTAAGCTAAACAGTGATCTGAAAAATATTTTAACGCGGTGCCAGCTTAACTCGCTAAGAATAAATCCTACCAAAACGCCTTTTATGCTTTTTCATTCGAATCATAGGACACCAGAATTCATTCCCGTTGTCAACCTAAACTCTCTTGACATCAGTGCAGTTAATGAGTGCTCATTTCTTGGAATAATTCTTGACTCAAACTTAAAATTTACGAAGCATATCGCCTATTTGAAGCGTAAAATTTCTCCCGGCATTAGAATTTTACATAAATCTAGATATTATTTTAGCAAACCAACATTGCTAACCTTGTATTATTCTTTTATTCACAGCCATCTCAATTATTGCATTACAGCATGAGGTAACACATATCCAACTCCTATGGCACCACTACAGCATTTGCAGAATCGAGCCATTCGGATATTGTTGTTCAGCTCATTCTACTGCAGTGCTTCTGATATGCTTCTCAACCACACAATACTTTCAGTAAAAAATCTTGTTAAATATAAAGTAGCCATAATGTTATTTAATGGGCCCCTGAAACGGTTCGGACAAATTTTGTAGACGCGTAGGGTACAGCTTAAGTAGAACATTCGCACCACAATTTAAGTGAAGCGTTACGTATTAATGGAGCTATAAGCGATTAGAAGTTACCCTCCTCCCTAGCCATGCTTTTCCTGCTCAACTCGTTCGCCGAGCGAGCGGGGCTAAGCTCCACCTTCACTGGTTCGCGTCACGATGCGATGTCACATCATCCACTTCCGGTTGTTTTGGAGCCCGCCCCCGCGCGCGCGAGACCTCTCCGCTAGCCGCTTGGCCGTCGACCCCAAGCGAGAGCTATCGAAGCAGCGTGCGTTGCGAGCATTCTGTCGTAGCGCCTAACGTGTCTGGTATTCCGGTAACCACATGCAAGCTGGTCATTGCGGGGAATGACTGGAAACATAAACTCAAGCTGATGAAGGAACTTTAGCGTAGACGTACGTGAGCGGCCTGATCGGTCGCACGGTCCAGACACTTGTTGGCGCAGCGCATAAACAGCCAAACAAAGTGCTAATATTGCTCTAACCAAGTGTTAAACATTTTAAACATTGATAAAAACAACGTGTTGATGATTACACTCCTGCGAAAAATACACACCAGCAGCAAAGAAGAATACACTTCGTTGCTGCTACTGTGTATGGTTAAGCTCTGTGCCACCAGGTGGCTGCACCATGCAGACCATTTACATTTTCCCTTCTGCTCATCTCATGGCTCATCCCGTTACGGCACAGTCAAGCGGCCAGACCCTGTCCCCTTGCGCTTGCGTTTGCCCTAATACCGGACTCGCGAAACGCTATTGCGTTAGTAATCTTCCGGTGTAAAGTGACGGCCACAAACGCGCAAATCCTGGCGCCGATCGGATAGCGGCAGTCCGATGTGCAGCAGCCTGTTCGCTCGTACGCTGCCTTGCAGAGGGACACGATGTCGCAGCTTGACATATTGCCAGTCGCTACGTTTACAGTCCACAAGGCAACAAAGTCGAATCATAGTGCTCGCAAAAAGACTGAGACCGACGCTGACTGCAGAGCTCTCGTCAAAATGGAGTACGTTGTAACACAAGCAGACGACACTTGCTGTGTGCCGGAAGTGCTTAAGTGTACTGAAAAATTTTTCTTGTGCATTCTCTTTATGTTACTTTCTTTTTATAAAAACAAATTAACTAACATTCCAACTATTACGAAGATCATTTGCTTACCATAAAGTTGGAAAAAATATCGATCACGCGCCCTGGTCAGCCAATCGGATAGCTCGCCCCACTGACGTCATAAGGGTGATTTCAGTCATATGGGTAGGGGCGGCTTAAAGTTCCGCCGAGCAGTGTGCTGCGAGCGGCAGCGATGTGCATTTTTAAAAGCTTATAATATATTACACACTTTACGCGGAGCACTTAGATGTGTCAATTAATGATCAGAAGGACCTACTCTAATGGCTCCGTACGTTTGTAGAAAATTGTCAAAAGCGTTTCAGGGTCCCTTTAAGGTAACACGTAATCCTGCCCCAGTAAATATATTTTCTGAGGCTACTTTGGTTGACTTGAACCACACAAGATTTGCAGCTAACAACAATTTCTTATTGCCACTAATACATACTAATTATAGAAAACAATCTGGATATTTCGCAGCATTATCTACTTGGAACAGCCTCCCACTAGATGACAAGCGCTCTTTGTCTTTAGGTTTCTTAAAAAAAAAAACATTATTCACTTTTCTGCTAGATAGCCAAAATAATCCACCTATCTAAACTATTCACTTCACTCTTGCTCACTTTCTTTCAGTTTTTCCTTTTCTTTATTTTTTTTTCATTTGTAGCCTTTATAAATATTTTTGGTTCGTTATGTTACGAACGCGTTAAACTACTGTTTTGATTCTACGACTAGCTATTGACTTTATATATTATTTTGCAGTTTGTACTACATTTACTTTGTATGATTTTCCACTTAGTGACTACTGTATTGCTGTTCTTTGCTGCGTATTTGCACAAACGTATATATTTTCTGACAGGAGGTCCCCTTTCAGCCACATGCTCTGGGACCTCCTTCTGTATACTTATGTAAACATGTATCCACTTATTAAAGAAATAAACTGAAACTGAAACTTAAAAAAAAAAGTAGCCAGAAGCTTTGTACCTCACAAAAAAAAATTCACATTGGTAGGCATTGTCTACAGGTCACTGCAAAACAACAAAAATGAGTTTGTATCTGAATTAGATAAGTGGCTTGATAACAACAGTAACAATACTACTCAGATTATTATATTGGGTGATATCAACGTTGACGTTAATCAAACGGACATAACTACACAGACTTAATAACAAGCTACGAATTACAACAAGTAATCAGATTAGCAACACGCATTACTAACTCAAGACAGAGCACATTGGATCACATAATCACAAACATATCGGACACCAATTTTACAAGTGGAACATTAGCATCTGACATTGCTGATCACCTTCCTATTTTTGCGACTATCACATCCGGTAGCCAGTTATGTACTCAGCAAAAGCATATAACATACAAATATGACATCATTTTTGATGCCCTAATGAAAGAAAATTGGCACTCTGTATATTCGGCAGGCACAATTGACAATAAATATGAACAATTCATGAAAATATTTAACAGATGTAAAAAACTAGGTGAGTGTGTCTCAAAGGTATCCAGAAGAAACACAAAGCGAGAACCGTGGCTAAGAGCTGGTATTCTGAAGTCAATACATCACAAAATAAACATGTATAGGAAACTAAAGCAAAAACCACACAACGTCACTTTAGAAAACAAGTATAGAACATACAAGAAAAAGCTTGAAAGCCTAATCACGGTTTCTAAGCGAAATTATTTTCACGCTAAAATTAAGCAAGCACATGGTGACTAAAAAGCTACATTGAAAGTGATAAATACTGCCACGGACATGTGCAACACAAACAGTATATGTGGAAACTTTGTAAATGGCATGATAGTAAGTGATCCTTCTATTCTTGCTGAAAGCTTCAGCAGTTACTTCACTACAATGACCAATAATTTAATTTTAATTAACTAACATACATCACAATCAGACACAGTCACAATAACTAACCTTTCTAGTTCTCTCTTAAGCCTATTGACCTTCATGAAGTCAACAACATACTTCTCTCTTTAAGAAATGCTTCATCAACCAGTCTAGACTTGGTATCTGTATCACTGCTAAAACACTGTTTGATTATATGTGAACCCCTATCACATATGATTAACAAAATGTTCGTTCCAGGATCGTTCCCGACGCTACTAAAAATTTCCAAGGTTGTGCCAATGTTTAAGAAAGGGGATAAGATGAATATGTCCAATTACTGACCAATATCCATATTGTCCCCGTTTTCTAAGGTTTTTGAAAAAGTAGTGCTAGCCTGTCTAGATAAGTTTTTCACAGTGCACAGTTTTTTCACAGGTTATGCTAAATAGCAATGCAGATATATAAAAAGAATGCCAACTGAGACAGCATTAATTAGCATTGTGGAAATAACTAAAATAAACTTGGAAAGAAAATGATTAACCATGGTTATCTCCATGGACCTAAACAAGCCTTTTAATCTTGTTAACCACGACATATTACTAAAAAAAACTTGAAAAATATGGTATTTGTGGACCACTCTTCAGCCTAATTAGCATGTATTTGAAAAACTGGCAGCAGTACATAGTGGTTCATACCTGTATGTTGTCATCCCAAATTATAACTCACAGCGGAATTCCCCAAGGATCCATATTAGGCACCTTTCTTTTTCTAGCACACGTCAACAATTTACCAGGTTATCTCTCAGAAGACTGCATTGTATACACAGACAATACCAATATTTTCTTGACCACTGGTACGGAAACAGATCTATACAAAAAAGGTAATGATGTCCTGCTAAAGCTAACTAACTCGCTTCAATATATCTTCTGGTAAACACAAAGAAAAGTAACTATATAGTTTTTGCTGCAAAAGACACCTGACTAATAAACACCATATAATTAAACTTCAACAACTATCCTTTACAAAGGGTTACGAAGCCAAAATTATTAGGCCTCTGCCTCGACAGTCAACTAAAGTGGCATAACCATATCCATGAAACTACACTAACCATCTATAAGAAAATTCCAATACTGTATAATCTACGTTACATTTTTCCTTTCACCACACTCTGTACTCTTAATGTCAGTTTTATACACTCCCATATTACGATGCTCTTACCATATAAAGACTTGCGTACCCCACTGCTTTAGTGCCAATTATTGCAGCAAAAAATACAGCCCTTCGAGCTATTTCTCTTCCTAAAAAGATCGAATTCAATCACATTCGCATACCCATTACTTAATATACTACCCATGACATGTTGCATTGATTACCACATTCTTGTTTTGCTCTACAAAATCATGCAAAATATTATACTATATCCTTCTGTAAAAATTATAAAAATACCACCTACCCATTATAATCAGTCACCTCAAAAACTCTAACCATTCCAATATCTCGCACTAATTATAGATCATTTACATTCACGCATGCTGCATCCCAGCTCTAGAATAAATGACCAAAAGATCTAAGAACACAACAGCCATTTATCAGCTACAAAACTAACCTTCACGTTTTTGCTCACATCACTTGCTCAATGAGTATGTACCATATTTGTACTGTCTCACATATAGCTCTTTTCTCATGAGCTCTAGTACTTACATAACAGCATATAACCTAAGAGGCCCTTCAAAACTCCTATGAGAGTTATAGGGCCCCACCTTTACACCATAGCCAATGTGCTTATCTTCATTTGATCAATAAAAGAACTTGAACTTGAACTTAACCCTCTCCACATAGAAGACGACCTCAGCTTGTCAAGCACATACTTGCAAAAAGACGGATGACGAGTCCAACTCATCCAGAGCTATTTTATTTTTCATGCTGCCCTCAGGACAATTTCAGCTTGTCATTAGCTCAGTGCCAGTTGTGAACAGCACCAGATGGTGCAAAGATCCTGTTAGTGGTGAAATGCACCACTGTGTAGCGAAGCCCACCTTCATAACGGCATAAAATGTTTTTCTAATAAACTTCTTTCTGACACTAACTTTTCGCTTGGTTTTGCTTTATATGATCAATGTAACATTTTTCACAAGGAAGAAAAGGTTCCAACTCTTTTGCAAGCTTTTTCATTTTTTTGCCATCCTTTAAGGGTTAAAGTAAACCTTGCTCCTTACAACCATATTACTTATTTTCCATTACGAATTGATGCAGCTTGCACCGCTCATACATATTGATGTGCTGAATTTAACCCTTTGAATGTTTTTGCCGTATATGTACAGCGGCAGTTTTTTGTCCTGCAAGGTCTTTGCCGTACGGGTATGGTTTCAACCCTCCGTTTGAAATTTCACACCATAATGACGATGTGTGCTCACTGGGAGGTGCTGCCACCTCTTAGGATTTACAAGAAGCGTTTGAAATTTGTGCTACCTCCTTGTGGCGATAAACAGAACTTATTTCTAGCTTCAGCGTATCGCACAGACTGCCTTTTGCAGCTTCGGTTTCGCCGTGTGATCGCAATGGAGGCGCGCAAAATGTGATTTTTCTCTTTGACGGCACTCCCTTGGAGGCGCGGCAGAAGTTGATTTCTACCTTTATTGCCACTGCTCTTAGGTTGTTTATCACCGCCGCTCACGAAGTATTCTCGCTCTCTGCGGCAACGCGCTTACACGAGAGGGTGCCTCAGAGCTCTGCCCAAGGCAGCCGCACGCAGAGATGTCATGTGTGTGCCAACACAACTCGCTGCTCCAAGAGGAGAACAGACACGCGTTTTAGGTGTGCAGACTGCAATAAGGCACTGTGCATAGACCAGTGTTTCAAGGAGTACCACACTCTGAAATACTATTGAAGATTTTGCAGTTCTGAGTGATGCCGACACCAAAATACTGTTCCTAATTTTCTTTTACAAGTTATTCCCGACTTTATATGTACATTTTGTACGTTCAAGATCCACAATAAAGTAATTTGACCACATGGGAAAGTCTTTTTCAAAATAATTCGACCCTCAATGGGTTAAATATGGGTTCACTTCTATTTTACAATATGCTGTTCTTAAGCAGGACCCCCACAGTACCTATCTTCATATTAGGTAAACACACTGGAGTGCAATGCCTTTCAAGGAACTTATTCCTGAAGAAATTTTTCAAATATTAACCCTTTCGCTGTCACGGACGTACCGGTATGTCATCACACTTCCCCCCCACAGTGTCACTGACGTACCGGTACGTTCTCTATCGCGCGTTCAAAATTTCGCGCCTCAGCGCAAAGCTGGCGCTCCCGGACTTGGCCACGCCATCTGTTGACTCTTCCTACAAGTTCGTATTTTCGCCCCGACCTGTGTTAATACATGTATTAAAGAGTACGGTGCGACTGCCACGCCCCCCTCTCTTTTTGCTGAGTGGCGTGGTGGCTCCGCGTTGGCTGGATCATGCGTCGCGCGCGTGTGGTTATGGGTTCAAGGGTTGTTCTGCCATCTCCGCTGGTTTGAAGGTTTTTATTTTTCTTCTGTTGGTGCGTCTGCTACGGCGCGTCAAGTTCAGGCGCATGCGTCGCCGTTGCCTCTCCGAAAAGAGTGACTCGATTGCTGCTTTCGCTCTCTCGCCGCACCCTCGCTTCCGACTTGCAGCAGTAAACGTAAAGCCCTTCGAACTTTGTTTTAGCCTTTTTCCATCTCCCTCTTCTTGATCACACAACCTCCCATTTATCTCCGTTGCGCAGGCGACTGAAAGCGCATCCTCCCTGCGCGCGGTTACTTTCGGATAGCTGAGCGGCGCGAGACCTTCGTCTGTTCATTGGAGCGGTGGCTCTTACGATTCAGAATACGAGCCGAGCTCGGATTTGGACTCGGACAGCGTCTAACGCGACGAAGAGATGAGTTACGCATCGTCAGATTCGGATGTTGAACGGATGTTATAGTCAGGCTGCTGATGATGATGATGTTTACTAATAACAGCTGCAGAACATTGAAATGTGCATATTGCATTGACTATGTTATTTGTATACCAATCATAATCAAAAATAAATTGCTATGTTCATTCCCTGTTATGCTCGTTCCCTGAAACCAAGCCGACACTGGGGGTGCGTCACGGCCAGAAAGGTCCGACAGCGAAAGGGTTAACAGCGATAGCACAATGTTTACTTTCCCCATTCCCCCTCAACTTACTGATTTCTCTTAGATGGAGCAGTGCGAATAGACGCGCCCCACTTACCGCACCTTTCTTTCTTTTTCTTCATTTTGCGATATGCTTATGGTAATCTTTCTGGATGGGCATCTGAAAAAGATGCCTGAGGACAACAACAGAGCAGTGACAGAGTGGACGAGTGTGTTAATGACCGCCGCTTCAGTTTCCTAGCTCTGGGAAGGGTGCGCATGAATGTGCAAGCTTCTGTTCACAAGTAATTCATGGTCATGAACAAGTACCCAATGGCCGGTGCCTATAGATATTATACTGGCTGTAACGTCATTGCCGATGTATGGAAAAGCAGGGGCCTGAAAAGCCATGGGACAAAGCAAGCAAGCTATCGTAAATGAATGTGGATGGGCTTGCTGCTGCATGTGACAAAGTAATATTTAGCCTACATGTTCATGGCAGCACTGTCTACAGATTGGTAGGGTTTTCTTGCTACATACAAGAAGAGTTTCAGTGTCCACATAAAAAGAATGCACAAATAAACAAGTTATAACACCAGTGCCCACATATATGGAATCATTCAAAACTTGGCCTCAGCACCTATATGTGTGGTCTTCTGAAGTATGTTTACAGTCACGGAGACAAGATTGTGCACAGCACAACCAATAATTGAGTGATGCACCATGATTCTCAAGTAAGGAAATTTAGATGGCCCTTCCAGGTTGGAAGTTGTGTAGACCATGGCAAAATTTAAAGTTTCCCCTATAGGCATGGTCCACAAATGCAAGAATGTGCAAGAAAGAAATTGTTTGTGATCTGGAATCCATTTCTTGGCAAGCAGGAACAACAGTCCATCTCCAATGTTGGTCTCCTGTGTGCACTCAAGAAAGACTTTGCTCAACGAAAGAGTCCTAAGCAGAGTGCTTCACGTTATACATCTTCTACAATGTTAGCTAGCTGTGCGATCATAATGAAGCTGAGCCAAGTCGAAGGCATTCCACAGCTGCATTATCAGCCAACTCCATCCTATGCCTGCAGATTTCGTCAGCCATAGCTTCAGTGCTTACTCGTGTTGCATGAAAGCTGGTGAAGCAATTCCAACGAGTGTTTTGGTGTTGGCTGTCAACTATATATGTCTTCAATGCTCGAAATGCAAGTCAATAGACAAACTCACTGTTTCTTTTCCCGTACATTTCAGCAAATGTACAAAACATTCTGCTAGTGTGAGTACGAGCCTGAAACGTGACATTCAAGGTAATGGGCCAATGTGCTGCTACAATAGTGGAACTGCGCAATCTCGGAAGCCATGAAAAACCTTATGCATAAGCAGGACTGTGTTATAGTGCCATGAAACTAGACACTGCTTAAAGAAATGCAGGGTGAATGAGGCATTTACGAGCACAGCTTTGGGTGGCCACAGAATTAACTCATTCTATCTTTCTAGGCACTCAACATGATATTGACACCAGCTATAACAGAAAATTTTTGCAGATCAAAATTAATGCAATTGTGACAGGAACCCATCATTTGAATTATAACAGCCAGTTGAATTTGTAGATTTCATTGTACTTATACAACATCATGCTTTCCCATCTACATGACGCAAGCTTATGCCTACCATCGCAGCTTCCTGTTATCTTTATCTTTACTGACAATGTTTATGCGAGCAGGTGAACACTGCCAATGAACACCTTTGCCACATCACTGGCAGCAACCACAACTAACCTGCATCACAGTCTTCAATCCTGGTCAGGACCACCATTGGAATGGGACGCGACATCTTGCTCTCGAGAGAGTTCTCAGAGACCCAGATGTCCCATCGACTAGAGTCGTCTGCGGAACACTTGGGCGTCCAGTTGCCTGCTTCCAGCTTGTACAGCGGCGTCATGCAGCAACCTTCGAGTTCTGCTAGACTGGCTGCAGCTATTTCAACAGATGGGCTGCTGCCGTTGCTGCTAGCATCGCTGTTAGCTGCTGCCGTCCTCCAGGAACCTTTTGGCCGGCCCCACAGGCTGCGCCGAAGTTTCTGGCCATTGACTTGACCTTTCCTCGGGACGTAATCATCGTCCATTTCTGTCAGGAGGAAGGACCAAGGGTTACTGAAGTGTACGTTCAATGTTTGCAGTCATGGCAGTTCTTTAACACCCACAACTACACTCCACCCAGGGCCACTTCCCAAGCTTGCTAAGGAGATATTGGTCGGCTAATTGGCCGACAAACTGCCAACTAATGCAATGGCCAGCATTGTCCTCAGCAGCCACCAACATGGAAAAGACAGTAGGCACTCCATATATGTGCTCTGTTAAACAAGCTGACAAACACATTACATGTGCAACTGCGTGGCATTGGGACAGGCCACACCTAACCTATTGCTGATGAGGAGGTACTAAAAGACTCAACTGTGAGACAGATGACACAGACCTTTGATACACAACTGCTCTTGCTTGATGAAACGCTCGAAAGTCAGTTTAGCCCGGTGACAATGCATATTTGATTAACCTAACAAGGGCTTTTTGAGAATTTGCGGTGGCTGCTCTTGCATTCAATCAGTTTGCCTCCATTAAACTTCTGACTTCGGAGCTCCTTTTGATTTGTGTTGGTCAGCTAACCAACACCATCCCTCATGCAATGCAAAGTTTGAAATGCATCGATTCTCAAGTGATGGCTAGTAAATCAACTATCAATAGTCGCCCTCAGTTGTCACTTCATTGGATACGACATCAGCTCTGCACAAAGCTATTAAGGCAGTGCAAGGGCATGCTGAGGCATTAACAACAACTTTAGAACTTGAATGCTTTAAGGCCAAAATTATTATAATTTCTGTGCAGCAAACTGACAAAACTGGTTTCTTTGCATGTCTAGTGCTCTTTCTACTTATTGCCACTTATTCATTTGTTCACTGATTTACACATGCTGCAGCTCTAGTAGGCCACAGCAAAGGTGGGATAACAGTACAAAAGAAAAGCAAACGGGTAAATGCAGCAAACCACATTCGGACCAGTGCAATGTCTTTCATAATACAAGCATGGAACAAAGGTATGCTAACAAGCTATGCCAGAAATGAGCCTCTCACAGCTATCACCATAAAATATGGTCCATGCAACAGTGCACACTTAAGACAGAAACTGTGTGAAGTCCAGTCACATGTGAATGCTACAAATGCAATATTAAAATATTACCCTCCTAGGCATTGGACAAGTGTACATTGCAATACAAACTGCACTGGTAGCCACTGCTACTGCTGAGTATATATGTCAAACATATTTTTCTTTTCCTTTTTTTAAAAGTTACACAGTTAAAGACTCAGCTGTGTCTTTACGTATGGTGTGCTGTTGCCACCATAAATTGCTAAAATAAAATTTCATACAGGTCTGAAAACTGCCATTATGTAAAATGGCACCTATTTTGCGACTGTTTCAGGCGGAGGCATCCCTCTAGGATTTTACATGCACTTATGAAAACATTTACGTCATGGCTGTTGATTTGAGGTGCCCTTGTGAAAAGATAAGAGGTAATATCTATGTACCTACCATATTTCGAAGTAACTTTCTTCTTCTTCTTCAAGTGCCAAAGAAGGCCCGGAGATGACGATTGATTCTTTTTGGGAATGAAGTCTGCAGGGGGCAAAAAAAGTTGCAGATATACATAACTCTGCATACTATTTAGAGAATTCATCACTTGAAGCAAGCTTGCAAAAGCAGTAACAAAATGTGAGAATGTTCACGCAACTGCACTGAAACAGCATGCAATAAAAATGCACATGCCCTGTGAGTTGATATTGTGAATACTTGTTGCGAATACTTGAGGAACATTACAGACAAGCATTGAATTAGTTGTCAGGAAAGAAGAACACATGTGCAATCAGTTATTTATTCACTGCTCCACCTCCACCAACATGTTGGCTTCCCAGTGTCTCTGCGACTCCTAGCGCCATCTCTTGGCCTTCTCTAAAACTGTCCCGAGACCTGTGCTTGCGATCCTCATCACTGCTACTAACGCCTTAGAGAGTTTAGACCATTACCTACTCGCCTGCACATTCATATTGAAGCATATATATATCATACATTCATATCGAAGCTGGAAATGCAGCAGTGGCCTCGTGGTTGAGTATCCACATTGGCTGCAGGAGGACGTGGGTTCAAAGCCACACTGCTGCCGTTTACCAACTGATTATTGAAATAAGCCCACGCCATGCAAACCCCATGAAACCTTGTGGGCACAGCAAAACCCTGAAAAAGGGTATCTAGGCTGCTCCCATGGCAGCAATCTTCCACGTGTTATGCTAAAGCACCTATAAGGAGGGAATGCCCTTGGATTGGGAAGCAGCACCCCTTTCCAAGTGCAGAGGTCCTGTAATGGCCGATCACCAAGCAGGGAGCATGCTTGTACCATTTTATCAGTAGGTATTCGGTGGCAGCTTTAGTCTGCCTCCCACAATCGCGGTGGATGCTCTGCACAAAGGCTAACAGTGAACGAGCAAGGAGCATCCAGAGACTCCTCCTAGAAATCTCTTTAGGGATGCTTTTGAGAAGATAAGCTAAACATCAGGCATGGGGGCATCTCTACTAATTAGAAAATCCTGTGGGTTTCCAGTGACATCGAGATTTGAACCCAATACCTCCTGAATACGAGGCGGATGCTAAACCATAAGGTCCCCGCTGTGGTTAAACATCTCTTTTCAAAGCTGAGTAGCTAAACATTAAAAATACCCAGTCACCTACAATATACAATAGTTTATTGATATTGTAGATAGCTGTTAATCATGACCAGTACCACCACTTATAGGGCACTGTCCGCACAACACACGAACTTCACTCATTCTTGGTGCTGCAGGGTATGTGAAGATCGCATAGTGTCGGAAGATACTTTTTCTGGTGTGCAATTCTGCTTCATATGCACAACATGCTAGCCTATACAGTCAATAGTTGGCACAACAAGCCCATTGCCTTCTTGAAGCAATTAAGGTACTTGGCTGCATTCAGAACGCGAGCAATAGACTCACACGGCATTGTAGCTGGTAGCACTTTCTCTTTTACTCTGCAAACTAACCTCTGTAAAAGGTGCATACCCAGCTTAAGTTTCATGAAGCGGCACAATGAACGCCTTTGCCAGAAGTGTAACACAGCAATGCCAACCATAGTACCTCAGCCACACCAAAATCTACTAGATCACGGAATCTAGCTAATGTGGGGCCCAAAGGATGGCAGCAAACTTGAAAAAGCTAGCCTCCGGAAAAAAAGCATGGCTAGATCCAGAGACCTTCCCCAGCACTTGTAAGCATATTATTCACATTACTTAAACTTTACATGTGCTAGTGTTCAGCAATTGAACAGACCAGAATGTCTGCACACCATAGCTCAAGTGACTCACCCTCATCGTCATACCGTGACATGACCAGAGACGCCCTTGGCCGGTTCTCTCGGCTTCGCAGGTTCCGATAAACCTCACAGGCATATGTCAGCTTGCCCTCCCGTAAGTGGCCCTTCTTGAACAAATACCGGTACATGCCCTGCACACGGTTCAGTGGCACGAAGTGGTTCTTGAGGTACTCCGACATCACTTTGTCTTTCAGCACAGCCAGTGCACGGGCCGACTTGCCCTTGCGCATCTTCTTCAGCTGTTCCCCCGAACTTGGCAGTAGGTTCAGTGCATTGCAGAAAAGCATCTTGGACTCCTCTTTTTCCTCCTTTGCAGTGCTACTCTTGCATGGAGACAGTTGCCATGCTGGACTTGAAGCACTGCTGTTGGCTCCCTTCTTGATGATCAAGATGAGAGGGCTCTTGGCTGTGCCTTCCTTGGTGCCCCTTGGACTGCGGCTAGCTCCTGCAGGGGAAGCCTTTCCATCAGCTGTTTCCACTGTTGTTGTTGATGCAGATTTTGTGACATCAGCTGGGAGGCTAGTGGTAAGCTCTTCATATTCAGGAACTATAATGGGATACGCAACGTCTGAACTTTCTGGTGTCATTTGATTAGCCCAGCAAAGATGCTGACCAGAGCTCCCATTTAGGGCCTTCAACTCTACAAATGTCCTTTCCACCTCGGCTTCATCCGCGATATCTATCCACTCTGACAGTCCCTTGTTGGCGATATCATCCATAGACAGGGGCTCCAGTATGCTCAGGCCAAAGTACTTGGCTAGATAGCTTAGGTCGCCTATTAACAAGTCGTCTAAGTTGATAAAGTCCACTTTGAGGCCCGATGGCACTTGGAGGCAACCCGCCTCCAACTGAAGCGGTTCATCTGTCGCAGTAGGAGGCGTTGACAACCTCATCTCAGCTCGTGCGCTCATGGCTGATGAATCCTGCTTAGCTGCTGGAGAAGTTTCTGTGGGTTCTGTGAGGTCCACAATGATCATTTTCGACTTCCTGCCTTCATCTTCTCCTACACGCTGTACAGGTTCGGGAACACTTCGCTGGATTGACACTGGCACGACACGGTTTGGCTCTAAAAGGGTCCTGTGCTCAGCAGCAGAAGCTACTTCTGTGGTGCTTGACTGTGTCATTTTCTGTGCCACGCTGGCGGCCATATTTTGAAGGGTTGTCTTTGACAGCTGCATATCTTTGGCTAATTCATCAGCAGCGATGGGCTTAACAGACATGGCAGGTCGTACCTGAGGGTGAACTACCGCCATATTCTTCAGACCAGTGATTACGTCATTTGGACTGGCATGAACAGGCGCATCCACATACCTCACTCTCGAGGTTGCATCCTGAACAGAGACCACGGATGAATTCTGATGTGTACGGCTCCCATTGGCCATGAAGGCCAGGCTATGCACGGGCTTGGGCAATATTCTGCGTGGTACCGCAACAGGTGCACTTACGATGGGCGATGATGGTGGTGCTCTCCTCTGCAAGGGGACACTGGCAACACCATGCTCTATGCTACGGGGAGGTGCCCTAGGTGGTTCAGTCTGCAATGTGCTATAAGGTGCTCTGGCTTGTTCTGCATGTACCCTGATGGGCACAGCCACAGGGCTGAGCGAGCGCACTGTTACTGTCCCACCCGATGTTTTCAATACACGCACTCTTTCAGTGGGGGCTAGCTCCACACCATTTGGCTCACTATTTCTCTGAGCTAAGTGCTGGGCAAGCAGACTCCTCTCAGGGGCTAATGGCTGGCCCTTGCTGGATGCTGCTGATGGTGCTCCTACTGCTGCTGCTGGGCCCATGGCAGATTTGTTCAGCTGACGTCGAAGAAGTGAGTCAAAGTATGGTCGAGTATGTTGTTGCAACAAGTTTCGTGCGCTTGATGTGCCATCCAACGTGACAGTCACGTGACTATTCCGAGTCAACTGAGTTGGAACAGGTGTGCTTGAAAATGAAGTGCCAGAAGGTGGCAGGCGATGCTCAGGGCGACTTGTAACTTGTCTTGCTGCACAACAAACAAGAAACACAGCAAGGTTAATTGCATGAACAGACTTTCATGAATGGGTATCATCACACATCAAGTAGAAAGGAGGTCGCTGTAATCAACACAAGCCTTAATGACAGGATGATTGACTGACTGATATGTGGGGTCTAACACCCAAAAGTAACGTTGGGGCTGTGAGAAACGCTGCAGAGGGGGGCTCCAGATTTTTTTTCATTAGCTAAGGTCCTTTAACATGCATTAAATCTAAGTGCACAAGATGTTTGCATTCTGCCTCCATTGAAATGTGGCTTCAGCAGCCAGAAATCAAAACCCGCGAACTTGTGCTCAGCTGCCAAATGACATAGCTACTGACAGGACGATTCTATTCAATATTATTATCAAATAATTTCAACAATATTATTCAATAATATTATCTATGCAATACAGCAGAATGCACTGCAAGTGACTTTCGGTTACCACAGAAACAAAACTAAATGGAAAGCTGCTGCTTTATGTAATTCCAGATAATTCCAGATGTTATAAAAGAAGAAAATGTTGCTCAAGGGCATGTATCCTTGCAATGGGATGAATGATGGCATCAATTAGTGGTAAAATTAATTATGTGTGCATAGCTAAAGTGCTATGGAATGGCAAAGATGCCAAAATATGCATTCCATTTGTTTTTGTTTTAACTCCTGTGAAATGAAAAAAAAGAAAGAAGCAAGAAAGTTGCAATTGTTTCAGCTGCACTACCTCAATTACCGTATTTACTCGCATAATGATCGCACTCGTTTAATGATCGTACCCCTAAATTTTGTCGTCAAAATTCTATTTTTTTACTTCCCGTGTAATGATTGCACCCCGAACTTGCCGAAGCGATATGTCACGTGCCAAGTCTAGCTAATAATGATCGCGCTCACCATCTGTCGACTGCTATGCGAACGACTCTTCATGACAAACCAAGCGGTCTGCACGCACCAAACATTCTTAAGCAGATGTCCCATTTCATTCCTTTCATCACTTTCTGCACTTCTATGACAAAAAAAAAAGAAGCTAGAACCAAACTTGCCTTTATTATGTGTAGGCTTTATAATGGTTGTGGTCAATAAAAACAACAAAAAAGGCGTCTTTTGATTCTTCTTGTCTGCATTCCTGGGCACGCAACAAATCGCGAGCGGCAATGACAGCAGCCACGTTTACACTGATACATTAGAAGTGTACCCTAATCATTCGCCGACATTTGTAACGCAGCTAAGATATTCGCCAACCCTTAGCAGAAATGTGTCATATTAGGATAGTGGTGAAGACAAATGCCGCAGTTTCCGCAGCATGCCCGCCATGTGTTCCTATGTCACTGGCAGCTAAGTGCGCCCATCTGTTTCTGTCCCCTCAAAGTCGACATGGCTACGTTATTGCCGCAAACTTGCCAATATTATTCATTACCGATAAGGAAGAAACTGTTTGAATGCACGTAATGTACTCACGTGAAGAAAAAAAATCGCGTGCGGCGCGTTCGGCTTGCTCTGCCGGCCACCATTTTTTTGGTGTCCCGCACTACATACAGCGGCAGCTGCACATTTGTTGACCTGTTGTCATTCCGTAGCAAATGCCAGATGAAATTTTCTTTCTTTTTGCGGGAAATTTAACCCGCGTAATGATCGCACACCTGAATTTGAGTCAATTTTTTTACAAAGAAGTGCGATCATTATGCGAGTAAATACGGTACTTCAAGTATTTACATGAGTGGATCCAACAGTAAAGTAAAGAGAAGCAGAGTAATTAATGCTTAGCAAATAGGATTTTAAAAAAACCTAGCAGAAATAACACTGCATAATATGCTTGAGTGCATCAAATATCAGTGTGGTATGCTATGATCTTGCACACTTCAGCTTGTTGTCTTTCAATAGTCTCCCTATGTGTTGAGGCAAATGTTAGTGAATCCAACGATATAACTGCTAAATAGTGATACGGCAGTTATTGCCAGTTGGAACTAAGGCTCTTGGGTGCTGTTTGTGATGGTGAATCATAACTGCAAATTATCGGGAAAAAAAATGTTGCCATTACAAAGTGTACAGATCAAAACTGTGTTTTTCTACTTGAAATACTATTCATCACAAGCTTCTTTTCAGCCCACTCCAGAAAGAATGCCTCTCCTAGAGGCCTCTATGAGTGTCCTACGTCAACCAAATGCACAAAAACATGTGAAAAATGTGAACAAGATGGCTCAAGTGGGCACTCAAGAGACATATAATTAAAAGGTAGATTACACTGCTACGATTCTAAAAAGGTTAATCTGACCATGTGCAGAGGCTTGGCCAGCCAGAACAGACACAAAACTCATTATGGATGATGGTGATGCCACTTTGATATTCCCGTATTACTTCCCTGCGACTACATGGATTTCAGTAGTATTCACTCGGTACTGGTCATACATCTGTTCTTTAAATGGCCAGTCATCAGGCCCCACAGCAAATTTTGGTTATACGCTGGAAGTTTTTACATGTCCTCTAGGGAGCATTCTGCTGCAAAAATTTTTCAAATCAGCGCATTAATAGCGGAGATAGAAATACTGCAGGAGCAGAGCTCCACTGTCAAGCGAGACACTCTCTCCACTTGCCCCGTCTAGCCTCCGCAAGCAAAATTCCTTTCCTGCGTTCTCCCATACAAAACCTCAAGGATCGCATGACACCTACTTCACGGGCCCCGCCTTAATTTTTCTTTTTCTCCTTGTTTTTTTTTTTGTTTTGTTTTGTTTTTGCAGCATCGCGCACTTCCACTGACTGCATTACGCGCGAGCTGTTCTGATCATCTCGCTTCTCGCAGTGCACCATTTTGTGCACTGTGCACGAGGACACCTGACTAGCACTATAATTCAGTGCTACACGAATGCCGAGGCAGACCCAAGTGGATCACAGAGCATGATCTCACGCTGGAACACAGTAGAAAATAACAGTTTCGGTGTCTGCATGTGGGACTGCACGACGTGGGAACAAGGAGACGAAACAGAAGTACATCCCTCTTGCTGCAGTGCGAAATAAAACAAAAACATGCAGACATTCAGTTTGTGTGTTTTATTATTTCTCTAAGCTTTAATTCGTCTATTGAAGCAACATATTACACAAATAACAGATGTTGCCTTGAATAATTCTCGAAGTCATGTGTCACCACAAGCGACATCACAGTGCAAATACGTGTACGTAGGCGCACTAGTACATGTACGTCATCCTTCGGCTAGGAGAGTAGCAGCGGCGAGGAGAAGGGACAACTGTGTTTGGTTTGAAATGTAAGGTCTTCCCGCGGCGCGTAGCGATGTAATACTTTGCAGACACAATCATTACAGTGCAATGTATGCTCTGCGTTTGTCAGCTCAAAATAGCCAGACCTGGTGAGGGGCCCTTTAAGTATGTTTACACTGTATTTAAAGCTATGCAAATATTCAAACTAGCAATTTTTAAGCACATTTTCTGCACAAAAGCCGCTGAAACACACAAAGGTATAGTGAAATCTGTACTGATGTCATCAATGCTGTGGTTTGCTCATGAAACTCTAACCATAAATGTTTCCCTTTCATTTAGGAAGTTTGTTGACCTTCCTATAAAAGTTAACAGATCTTTATCTCTCGGGAGAATTTATAGCCATAGAGGGTAGCACAGATGTTCCATCAACATTTCTCAGCAAATGAATGACACGGAGTTTTGAAGAAATAGCTCATCAATTTTAGTAAACAATGTTCCTCTTTAGTGTCCCTTTACACTGTGAAAGGAGCTGAGATGTGAATCCTCGTTTCTATGAGGATTGCTCCAGTGTGACAAACCTGTGGACCTGGGACATGAAGTATACAACCAGCCAACATTATCACTTAACGTCATGACCATACACTTCCTTCTGCTAACATGCCTGTGAAGTGCATGTCGCACAGTGACTTTTAGAGCACTGAAGCTGTTGATAACAAACCTCTAATGTTTGCAAAGAAAGAAACAAAACTCACAGGACACATTGTTGAGGACCGTTTTTGCAAGCATTTCTCGATTATTCATTTTCCTTGCCTGCAAGAGAAAAGAAAAAGCATGAACAAGCGATAATGTAACATAGCACAGACCAACTATAGACACACAACAAGCAAACACATAACCTGCCTACATTTAATATTAGTAGTATTTTACACCAGTACCTCAGACAAAACCATGAAACTCAGGATTGTCAGAAGTCAGAGGATTGCAAGGCAACATTACACTGAATCCTGTACACATTATATGACTTTTCTAGGGACAATCACATCACACACAGGGAGTAGTTATTCTGCACTGTTGCCTACTTTCAGCACCACTAATGAGGTCACAGCAGAAAACTAAAATGGACCCACTGTTCAACACAAACATGCAGGAGTATTCAATTTCTATTTTTAAAAAGCAAATCATACTCAATGTGGTACTGTACGGCCATCGTCAGACTTTACCGAAACATACGAGTGCATGGCTTGTGAAGCTACCAGCATCGCAGAGCGTTGGCCACCGGGTCAGAGTCATCATTATGACCATACGTGCAGCACCTGTAGACAATGGCCACATGCCAACCTTGAGTGCTGTCTCAGCGGCCAACGCTCTGCGGTACTGGCTGCTCTGCAAGTCACGCGCTTGTAGTAAGTCCAACCACGGCAGTACAGTGATCTCACTGATAAAGAAAGTAGCTGTGACTAAATTAAATTAAATTCTGAGGTTTTACATGCGAAAACCACATTTGATTATGAAGCATGCCGTAGTGAGGGACTCCGGATTAATTTTGACCACCTGGGGTTCTTTAACGTATGCCCAATGCACGGTACACAGGCTTTTTTTTGTGTTTTTTTGTCATTTTACCCCCATCTAAATGTGAGTGCGGTGGCAAGGTAGGTGCGAATAGAGAGGTCAAATAAGATTCAAAGAATGCATAAGAACCCCCAAAGTTTACCTTCAACAAGAGGCATGCATTTATGATTGAATGGCTTCAAGAAAGGTAAGGGAAGGAGTAACATACTTTTTCTACTCTGTGCTACTATTCAGCAGTAAATCTTAATTAAGTCAATTAAATTGTTTCTCACTTGCATGTTTCAGAGCTAGTTGTTAGTTGTTATTTCTGTACTGAAGGATAGTTTCTTCATCAAAGTTGGCGTAGTCACATATGAGGGCAAGGAGACTGCAGAGAACTTACAACAAAGGTTGAAGCAGTTAAGTATGCAAGCTAAATTGTGGAAGATAATGTGTACTAAGCTTTTGAGCAAAGTAAAAAGTGATTTTTAGCTGGACCATCAATACCTAGACTTCCCCGCTCACAGACTACAATTCTGTCCCTTTGCTTTAGTCCCATTTTGTGCCTTCCACAATTAACAACCAACTATTTGTTGCAAACCAAGATTTTGCTCAATTTAACTTCTAGAAGTTGATAAATACTTCTAATTCCATGCACGGTTCTGTTGATAAAAGCTTTTTGGTAGTTATAATATTTAGTGGCATGAAAAGGAGAAATTGTCATCCTTCCAGGTATAGCAAGAAGCTACATAGGAAACCCAAACTGGTTTCTCAGAAAGAAAGCTTTGCAGTTGGAAGAAAAATCTGTTTTGGTCCAGGGATCGAACTTGGCACTAACAATTTTGTGGGGTAGTCACTCTAGCAGCTTAGCTAACCAGGAGGTTAGCAGATTGCAGAGAGAGGGCAAGTCAATGACTTGAAGCACAGCGACAGATAAGTGGCATATCATAAGAGACGAAACTACCATGCGTTGTATGTATTAGCAAGTATCGATGCAGGTTAGATGGGCCTCTAAACTGGCAATGGTGTAACTTCACTAAGATTCTTTTAACATGTACACGAAGCAGAGTGCATGAGCGTTATTGCATTCCGCCCCTGTCAATACAACCGCTGGGGCCTGGAATCAAAGAACCGATCTCATGTTCAGTAGCAGAACACTCCAGACACTGAGTCACCATGGCAAGTCACTTACTTTAGACAAGCCCTTATCATCACCAAAACGTTTCTAGCTCATAATGAGGTGTGTGTGAATGATAGAACAAAAGTACAGTGAACAAGCAAGCATTGCTAGAGCTGCGTTAGATGCAGCTGCTGCGATGCAGGAGTCGACACGCAGATGCACCACCAACACAGGAATCAAAGCCACAAGCAAAGAGGTCAATTAACCTGGCATGTGATCAGCTACCACGCAGGAAAATAAAAATTGTTGTGCCCATTACTACAACAGCTCTAAAATTAACACTGCTGCCAGTGCACACAGGACAACACCCTCCACATTTTGTGACCTGGACAAACAATGCCTTCCTCCTGATGGCAGTGCCACCCTTGTGTAGTGCGTCCCAATGTTAGATGCCTCGTGTATGTGTTTCAGTTGTCCATGAAAGTGTCTTGTTGCCTGTGTGACTGCCTCATACGAGATGCTGAAAAATTTCCATATACTTTTACTGAGCAGCAATGACCTATACACGGCCAACGGTGCTTCCCTGCAGTGCGCCTTTTGCGATGTCCTGCCTTGAGTGCTAGGTTCGCAAGAGAAGAAAGCAGCCAATCCAGAAAGTGCACATGCTCATGTATTCCCAGTGTGCCTCACCTAAGGATTGCCTCCTTCTGACGAGCGAGACAGCACCTCCCAGTCAAGAATAAGCCCTGAAATGAAAGTAGTCATCATGTGCCAGAAAACTTGTCCTATGGACTTTAAGAAACTGTGTGAAAGCATCTATACAGAACTGAATTGCTACTGAGAAAGGCACTGCTCGCATTTCTTGTATTGAGAGTTTCAGTATACAAAGAAGGAAGACTGAAGATACCCACATCAACATTTGATGACAGGTCAAGAACGCAGTGGGAAATGGCTCTCGAAGCCATGTACACATGCACCATGGAATTACCTCATCTGGATTTTCCTTTGCCTACGTATTCTCAACTGCACCTTTTCTTGCTCAGATGCTGTCATACTGCAAGTCGTGGAAGCATGTATTTATGGTGTTCATGATATATGACATATACACCTGTCTGTAAAAGGATTAGTTACAAGTACATTGAATTAGTACGATCATAAATGTTCCATGCTGTACCTTCTGAGCTATAGGCAATGAGGCTCTCTTGAAGTTGGGGGAGGTCAGACAGGCCCCTTTTTAATCCGTTTTCAGTGTACTCTAAATATTGTGCATGCGTTTATACCCTGGACTGTATTTTACCCATACTTTCTGATCTTTGCTGCTCGTGCCTGGACATGGTGTGTTCTTTGTTGCTGAAAACTGTGGCACATAACCTATGTGCCTATTTGAACTGCAAGGGAACTATTTTCTGAGAGTGGTAAGACACAGAGGTCAATCGCAGCACAATAGTGACAAGTCACTTTATTTCAGTGAAAGGAGTTCCTCCTGCATTCTTGGCCTGCCAATGACCACAGTGGCACTGCCCAAGTAGTGCCATCCAGGCACTGCCATTTGCACAGCCCTGGATAATTCGACCCTACGATCAGGTTAGGTGGACATAATATTGAATGATAGTGACAGAGCTCATCATACATTTTGCAAAATGTAATTTAGTGCATTATCTATTCCTCTACCTGTGTGTGTTAAAATGCAACTTTCATGACATGATAACTATGGCCATTTCTGTAAGAGTTTGACACATGTACGGAAACAATCAGAAAGTGCAACAAAAAGTCAGACCGTGAACAATGCAGTGGAGGTGTGAAAATACCTGGCCATGTCAACAGCAACACAATGAAACACACAGTTTAGCATTCAATTTCGAAGACATAAGATGGGTTACCTCAAGCTATCTTCCAAGGATAGCAGATGTCATTGTGTCACCTTCCTGGTCTTTTCATTTTTGCGGCGACAGGTAGCGGCAGCAGGCGGGCACACTCATCTGAAACCATCAGGTGACACGTTACGACGACTACATACCGCTGACAAGAGCGATGTGCGCATGTGCACATGTTATCATTGCTCAACAAGCCGTTGGACAGCCATCAACCGAACAAGCAATACTACAGCATGTAGTCTGTGTGCAGTCTGCAGTGTTCCCCAGATGTCTTACATTGCGTAAGCGTTCGCGGTGTGTGCACATTTACTAGGCATCTGCAGCATACTCTGCACGAACCCTACAGGCGACGAATTATCGCAAAACACTATGAACACGAAATCGTCACTGCGCACGAGCTTTGGCACGTTCAGAGCGCGGCACATTGCCAAGGTCTCGTTTTGCACACCGC
The DNA here is from genome assembly GCF_023375885.2 of Dermacentor andersoni. Lineage (NCBI taxonomy): Eukaryota > Metazoa > Arthropoda > Arachnida > Ixodida > Ixodidae > Dermacentor > Dermacentor andersoni. Next base: position 163,991,734 of record NC_092818.1, on the reverse strand, counting down.
ACAAACGCCTATGTAACCTTCCTAACAAGTTTTACTTTAGAACCACGCATAAGAGCACCGCCGAGTAGCGAAGACTCGTCGCACTTCTTCCCGCCGCACTCAGTCACCAAGAGCCTTGCCCGGAAAAACCTTGCGATGCGGTTCAAGGCTTCCAAAGAAAGAGTCGCACGTACGGCATCGCTTGGGCAGCATCCATCGTTGTTCCCGATTTCTTCAATGTCTCATCTATTCTCTGAATAAGTATTAAGGAGCGACCGCTAAGGCACCAGTTGGTGACTATTAATAAAATCCTAAGAGGCATACATGGCATCTTCGTTGATTTACATTTTATCATGTTTTTCACAGTGGTCATCTACTTTATTTGTTCTTCCGTGAGCACGCAAATCAAAGCAGTGAAAGATGTCGCTTCACTTTGGTGTCTACAGTGTCTACCCACAGCTCATTAAGACGCCTGAGGGCTACTTCACGGGCTATCCAATATTGACGGCACTACATCAATATAGGGCAACGACCACCGACACACAAGGAAAGGCCTAATTGGCTGCAGGAAAGCGGTAAATCGACAGACAAACTTGCAGATTCGGCTTCACACTTTTGATGATCTCGCTAGTCACAGATAATTTCAACTACGACGTAAACAAGAGAATAAGCAGTCAACTTACATGCCAAACAAGGTCACTACCAATCGTAGGCTACCCTGGTCGGTGCCGCTGGTACTCGCCAAATTGCTAGTTTACTTCGCCTGCTGGATAACAGAGGGCGCCACGTATACCGCTGACTGCGTTCGCTCTTTATGTCTGGTGGGAAAAGCAACCTTTGCGAAACTTTATAATTTCGTAAGCTCAGTTGCATTTCTTGTCGTCTCTGATTCTGTCTTGTGTCGTGTATTTAAGTCCTAGCGTGTTATGTTTTCTTGTTTTTGAAGAATTCACAGCACTTCTCGTTCTTCTTTAAAAAAGACATCATCAGCTTATTTTTTTTTTTTTCTAACAAATACTTATTGATAAACATAGGCGGAAAGCTTTCATTTTACCCATGGAAGCCGTTACCCATGGAAGCCGGGGCTTTCCTCCTCCCTTCCCTGGGAGGGTGGAAAGCTCCTAGTGTTCACACGTAATACTAACGAACTAAGCCATCAAGGCACTCGCAGAATTTTCAGTTAACACAGACCTAGAGTCAAGGTTGTGAACGGGCCCGTCAAATCCGTGTGTGCAATTGCAACCTACTATCTGCCCTTTCTAAGGGCAACAGAATTGGACGAGCGGCTGCATGTAGCCTCAACAGATGTTTATAGTGCTGCAAGTGCTACTCGGCTGTGCGGTGACGGTATGCGGTGACAGTGACCGACAGTGACAGTATTTATAAATTGTGATGTATTTATATACAATGATATATATGTATGTCTATGCTCCTTTCTTTCATCTCTGCTTTGCTATCACTTTACCTCCCCCCCTCTCTCCCCAGTGTAGGGTAGCAAACCGGATCTTCCCATCTGGTTAACCTCCCAGCCTTTCGCCTTTCTGCTGTCTCTCTCTCTCTCTCTCTACTATGTCCCCTCGTCATCCTCATTCCCCTATTTAAGTTCCTTTTTTAAATGCGAAGCATTTCTTGGCGAACATTCGCCCCTTTGACAGTATCCATCTAGCCTCCAACGTCTTGGTGCTCTCATGACCGTTTCGTTAATATATGTACCAATATTGGCACAATATGACAAGAGTGTATGACGAAGATAAATGATTTGTCATGACTTGAATATCGTGACATGTGGGTCATGTAGGTAATGAAACAGTGCCACCTACGTCTTGGTGCTCTCATGGTCGTTTCGTTAACTTGGTAGGTACCAAAATTGGCATAGCATGACAAGAATTTATGACGAACATAAATGAGAGGTTATGGCATGAATACCATGGTATGCGTGTCATGTAGGTCACGAAACATCCGCCTACGTCTTGGTACGTACCAAAATTGGCATAGTATGACAAAGTGTATGACGAACATAAATGCAAGGTCAAGACAAGCGTGTCATGTAAGTCATGGAACAGCCGCCTACGTCTTGGTATGTACCAAAACTGGCGTAGTATGACAAGCGTCTATGACTATCATAAATGATCGGTCATGGTGTGAATGTCGTTACATGCGTGTCGTGTAGGCCACGAAACAGCCGCCTACATCTTGGTGCTCTTATGGTCGTTTCGTTAACTTGGTATGTACCAAAATTGGCATAATACGACAAGAGGGTATAACGAACATAAATGATACATTATGACATGAATGCCATGACATGCGTGTCATGTAGGTCATCAAACAGCTGCCTACGTCTTAGTACGAACCAAAATTGGCATAGTATGACAAGAGTGTATGACGAACAGAAACGTCAGGTTGTGACATGAATGTCATGACATGCGTGTCATGACATGCGTGTCATGTAGGTCATGAAACAGTCGACTACGTCTTGGAGCTCTCATGGTCGTTTCGTTTACTTGGTAGGCTTCCCCGCACACTGCTTCGCGTAACATCGATTCCCACAGGGCGTGAGATCTGCCGGCTTTTTTTTTTCTAATACCTGCAAACAAACTGGCCAGCTCTTCGTATCGGCAGTATTTGAGGCCGCGAAGCATTCATGACCCTCTACGCCGAGCAGTTTGTTCTAGAGAAACGAGATGGCGCTTTTGGCGGCGCGCCGCACGTTGCCTCAGCGGCAGCCATGGCGAAAGCGCACGAATACGAAATCATTACAGCTTCCACTTCGTGCGATCAGCTGTCGGAAATGCAACTGAGTTTTCGCTAACGCACTGTGCTCTAATCATGCCGGGTCGGATCTTGTGGATTGAAGACGTGTGCAGTAGTTGGCTGCAAAAATAGTGACTGGCATATCAAGGAATGGAATAAATCTGTGTAGCCAAGTTCGCGGACCGTTGCTGCAACTGTCCGTACGTGTTACCGGCCCTTAGAGATGTACAGCTTTCTTCGAGGATACAGAAATTTGCTCATCCGCCAGCCTTGTACCGCTAATTTTCACAGAAAGTGTTTCAGCCTCGGAACGTCGGTAAGATTGAGTACCGCTTGTTAAACAATGACAAAGGGAGTAGCGCCGTTTCCTGTCGTACACTCTTAGGCAAAGTTACACCCTTTGGGTTGTATCTCTGTCACACAACGATAATCGTCATCTGCCTTGCTTGCATTTCCTTTCGTGAAAACGCCGCGCCCGCTACTTTCCTGTCGGGAATGCTATGTGATGCTGATAAAGCGCATGCCGTTCGTTACTGGTAAGTACCGGGATCGCCGCGTTAAACAAAGGAAATGCGGACAAGACAGGTTACATACCTAGGTTACTGGTTAAAATGCTGCGTCTGCCCTCTACCGGCCAAGTTCAAACATATAAGCAGGCATCGTTGGCGCTGTCTCTCGCTTTTGGCAGCAGCGGTTGCGGTCGCGAGCAAGTCGCTAATCTATACTCCTACTTCTGCCACAGGTTGGTCTTTTTTTTTCCCTTTGCTTTCCAACCATATTTTTCTCTGTGTATACCGCTGCCGCTGCTGCCAAATTGCGTGCTGTTTACACAATGCTGACCAATGCGTGACAGCCTTAACATCTTCAATGAAGTTTTCGAGACGGTTAAGAAGCAGAATACCGATATTGCTGTTGAAAATAGGGCTCTGAAAGAGGAAAATGGCCACTTGGCACGCAGGGTTTCTGAACTCGCACAGTACTCCCGACTAAATAACGTAGAAATAAGAGGTGTCCCTGCAACCAAAGGTGAAAGCTGCCTTGCGGTTGTTCAGTCTACCGGTGATGCTATAGGATGCAAAATCGCTCCTGAGGATGTCGATACTGCACATCGTGTACCAGCCAAAAAAAAGAAACAAATATTATTGCACGCTTGTGCTCCCGCTAAAGAAACAAAAAATCAGATCGTGGAAAAGGCACTCAAGGCTCGCTTGGCCTCTGCGACTCTTGGTTTTTCACAAAAGGATCAGAAGCCCTTATATGTAAACGAACATCTCAAGCAAGAAAGAAAGCGGCTGTTCGCACAAGCTCCTGAACTGAAAAAAGCAAGAGGCTGGAAACGCCTCTGGACAGACCACTGCGTAATCAAGGCGCGAAAGACAGACGACAGCCGTGTCTATCGTATCTCTAGTGCGGGTGATCTTACTGTTTTCGCTTAGCTTACTAGTGTTTGCGGCTGCATATCTTAAGCCTGCGCAAGAATGTTTTCTTGTCAGGATCTTAACAAATATTTCTGTGATGAAACTCCCAAGTTATCGCTGATACACTTTAATATTCGTAGTCTACGAAAAAAAACTATGACAGCCTAATAGTATTTCTTTCTGTAATTAATCACAACTTCTCTTTTATCTGTCTATCTGAGACATGGTTGTCACTGGACGATAGAAATTTATATGCTCTACCAGAGTACAATGCGAGTACTGCTATCGTGCTACGCCACGTGGCGGTGGATCTGCCATATTTATTAAATCGTCCTTGCCATACAAACGTCGCAACGATCTTGCCTTTTCTAATTTGCTCTGCGAGTCTATATGGTTAGAATTTGATCAGTGTTCTTTCAATTGATGGCCGGAACACAGTGTTAGCGTGTATTTATCGTTCACCATCATCGTCATACTCTGAGTTTTGTGTACAGTTTGAAAAGTTGTTGCACACTGTTGCGAACGAAAACAAAAATGTTATTATTTGCCGAGACATCAACATAAACATTATCGACCCTAATATTCCATCATGTTCTGATTATCTCGGGTGTTTTCTTATCTATATGGCCTTGCTTCTTTAATTACGTCTCCAACTAGATGTGACACGGCAGGATCTAATACGTTAATTGATCACGTATTAACCAACTTTACTACAGATTATACAGCAGGAGTCATCGAGTACAGCATAACCGACCACTACCCTGTATTTTTGACTTTAGGTACAGAAAATTCTAAATCGACTGAAAAGAAAGAGAAAGTACATTTTGACTCTCAAAAATTTATCTGTATGATACAGTCAAATGACTGGACCGCAGTACTGTGTGAATCTTGCGCTGAAGGGGCTTATCAGTTGTTCTTGGTTGAAATTACACGCTGCATTTATGAATGCACTACTACATCTATCATACCTCGTTTCTTTAGTTCCCGTCCAAAACCTTGGGTCACGAGAGCGCTACTTCGATGTATATTGAAGAAAAATCGGCTCCACAAAAGGGTCATTTGTGAGCCATTTAAGTGTGAACTTAAACCTCGTTTCAAAAAATATTCTAACACACTAGCAGCCGCACTTAAATGTGCTAAACGAGATTACTTTCAGAACAAGATTTTGAATAATGGCAATAATACGAGGCGCAACTGGCAGGTCATCAACGAGTTCTTAAATAATAAATGGCGTGAGAATTTAACAAAAATAAAAACTGAGACACAAACATACTTCCACCCAGCTGATATCGCGATGCCTTAAGTGAGTATTTTAGTAGTACTTGCGATTCTCAAACAGATCCCCCGTTACCGACATTGCCTCGTCATCTTCATTCTTTCTACTTGCGACCTACGAATGCAAAGGAAGTTCTTCATGTTATATCTTCGCTTAGGTCTACTGGACCTGGCCTAGACTCTGTTCACCCATCTCGTATCAAGTTACTTTCTAATGAACTGTCTCCTATCATAGCACATATTGCTAACAAAATAACAAAATGTTTAAAGCAGGCATATTTCCCAGTTCTCTGAAAGTTGGTAAAATAACACCTGTTTACAAAAAAAGGCAGTAGTGAACTCCTGAATAACTACAGGCCTATTTGTATTCTTTCATTTTCTCAGTAAAATAATTGAACGACTAGTTCATGCACATTTATCATCCTACCTAGCAAAATTTAATCTACGATCACCTGAACAGTATGGCTTTCGGCAGGGTTGCTCAACTGAACTTGCGCTTCTAACTTGCACCGATAAAGTCAATAAGGCAATCGACGAAGGCTTGCTGGTTGGAAGTGTATTTATATATTTAACAAAAGCTTTTGACACCCATTAATCACAAAGTTCTAATACATAAACTTGAATCTTACGGCATAACTGGCCCGCCACTTCAGCTTATTTCTAGCTACCTAACCAATCGTACTCAAGTTGTTCAGATTGACGGCAAACTCTCATTTGCTAAGCCCATATATCAGGGCTCAGGGCTCAGTCCTTGGCCCGCTGCTGTTTCTACTATTTATTAACGCCCTACCTAATATTCTGACCACTACCGACTGTATACTATATGCACACGACACGACTATTTTACTCGCGCTAATGACGTCGACGAGCTATAGCGAAATGTTAATGTTGATCTACATAATATAACTTCATGGTGTCGAAAGAACATGTTGTGCATCAATCCGCTAAAAACGGTTTTTATTGTTTTTCATTCCTTCCCGACACTAATTTCGAAATCTATATCTGTGTGTCTTGAAAACAACTTAATACCAATGTCTGATAGCACAAAGTTTCTTGGCGTAGTTTTAGACAGGTATCTGGAATTCAATCTTCATGCGCAGTCACTTGTCCGTAAGATTTCTTTTGGAATACGCGCCATAATGAAAACCCGCTCATATTTTCAGCCGCACATTATCCATTCCCTTTATCATGCACACATCCACAGCCATCTATCTTACTGCGTATCAGCCTGGGGAAATACATACCTCGCCCACCTCAGCCAATTTCAACGCCTGCAGAATCAGGCGCTTCGTCTCATGACCTTCAGTCAGTTCCTATCCAATGCAACGCCACCTTATTGCAGTTTAAACATTCATCCTTTTCATCAGCTCTTTCAGTTAACCCTTACAAAAATCATTGCAGACTTGCTGCAGAAATTCTGCATACCCCGAGTCACCCGGGATGCAGAATATCTGAAGACAGGTGACAGACTTTCTGTCACCCCCTGTCACCTCTCAGCGCCCAATTGGTACACCCTTTCTGCAGAAATTCTGCATACCCCGAGTCACCCGGGATGCAGAATATCTGAAGACAGGTGACAGACTTTCTGTCACCCCCTGTCACCTCCCAGCGCCCAATTCGTACACCCTTTCTGCAGAAAGTCTGCTCAATCTGTGTAGCTGCAGGATACAGCATTTCTGCAGAAAGTCTGTCGAGATTGTGGTCACAGGATTACAGCATTTAGGCAGACATTAGAGAGAATTTCTGTAGCCCCACTATGGGGAACTGGCATGCATGCATGCAATAAAATAACAGACGCAATAGTATTCTTTGCACATTTTATTTGTCTCCGATTTCTTCCGGGCTGCTTGGTTGGGACCAAGAATATCGCTTCCAAGGAATGAAGTAGTGAGTACCGACATCTCATGTGTGTGGCAGTGACCGTCTTGCACACACCTTGTCGCAGCATGCAAATCAGATGCTTTGACGCGCTGTTCAGCCTGCAGAAGTGCCGCAGGCTCCCAAGTGGTGTAGATTCCTCTGGCTCACAAAATCCTGACATCCCTAAACAAGAAGAAATGTTCAGTTTACTGTAAGCCCTGCTGAAACTGTAAACTTGTGACATTGTGAAACGTCTCGTACAAACAGCTACATGAAGCTGCATGGTTGCACAAATACCCGATTATTACATTACAGGCAGTTAATATGTAAATGGAACTGGAGCAAACATGAATCTACTATAAAAAACTTCACACAAACGCACGTCTGTACCAAGTCAAATGCGAATTGCACAAGCAGAAAACTCGTTAACACATGATAAGCGTTCGAAAACCTAATTTATTTATGCGGTGCAACAAAGCCCTGCCCCAAAGGACGATGCATTGAAAAAGAACAGACTCCCTCTTTTTCAGGTGAGAAAACAATTTTTTCCATTAAAGATAGATACTGTTGTTGAAATCTCGGAACCATTTACAAATACACGAAAACACATGACACCCAACGCAAGAAATACAGGCTGTCTGAAGACACTATAAAATAAAAGAACTTGCATACAAGCTAAAATCTGGCCATGCGTCGTACACAGCAATCGGGTGCCATCTCGCGCAGCCGTTAGCTGTGAAGACGACAAATCGACGTACCTCTAGAAATGGCTATGCGATTTCTCGCTGAAAAATTACGTACAGAAATAGTAACTTTCCCTGCTTGAATTTTTGCGCCTATTCAAATCAAACAGTCCCCGGCGCAAGGAAACTTCACAGCAGAAAGCAAATAATCGATAGATTTTGGCAACATCACGTTTTAGGGCAATTTTCATCAAACTGTTCCCTAAATGCGCCCTGCGACAAGAACGAACATTCGAAAAGCACGATCATTTTTGTCACGTTACTAATCATCTTGTTATCCGTACAGAAATGCACACTTCACGCACCACAAGAATGCGCGTACGCGCCGGACTTACCTTTCTAGGCGTGCTCGGTAAACGAGTCTCCGTGACAGCTGCTGCCGCATCGCACAGGTACCGCAGGAAGGACAGTCGGTGCACGGTGCCCTTGGCGTCAACAGCGTAGAATTGCAGATGAACTACAGCACGTGATAGCACAACTTTCAAAAAATTCTTCCGCGCACTGTGATGGAATGCGAGCGCAGCGAGAGTACCATCGGCTTTTCATGAGCCGGTAACAAAGAAAGCGCGACCGGGTCATAACTACGATAATTGGCATCGGCACACCACACGAAAAACACTGAGAGCTACGTTATGCAGTCACAGGGGTTTTGGATCATTAATACACACAAAAATCGCCACAATTCCTCTCGGCACGGCATGTACACTACCTCATCGGTCGCCGTCAATGCGGCGTGCACATGGCGTGCACGCGTGCACGCCGTGACATGTCGGTGACCCTGCAGGTGAAGACGGGAAAATAATCTCACCCGTAATTTTACCGGTGCTCGCGGCCAGCGCCTCCTGGGGGCCGGCGCCGAAAGCAACCACGCAGTCGGTGGTCGGATGGATGGTGTCGGCGTCGCGCGGTAGATATGTCCTTAAATTCAGGCTGCGGTTCGAGCCATAGTATAACTGCTGCATTTAATGTACGTTATGTAACAATTACCTTATTTCAATTAGTATTCAATAATTGATTTATATAACTGCCATTATCAGACTGTTCTTGTAGCAATCAGTGACAATGTTTTCAAAATGTTAAAATGGCAAAACAGAGCGCAATGATAAAATGTGTCATGGTTCAGGATGCGCACACGTGTGTGTGTGTGTTTGTGTGTGTGTGTGCTTGTGTGCGGGTGTGATTCGTGGGTGGCTGAAAGGTGAAGCCGATTTAACTGTTATAAAATGTGTCATGTAGAATATATATATATATATATATATATATATATATATATATATATATATATATATATATATATATATATATGGCATGCATATTACATACAAGTCTACCTACTTGCCGTGCACACAGTGTCTGCAGACAATATGCAGACAATCTGTAGACTAGCTCTACATGGAGGTGACTGGTGGGTGACTCATGGGTGACTGAAAGGTCAGACCTATTGAACCGTAATTATAAAATGTGTCATGGTTCAGAATATGTATATATATGCGTTTATATATAGGTATACATCTACACACACACACACACTCGCTGGGCACGCATATTACAGACAAGTCTACTTGCAGTCCACACGGTGTCTGCAGACATTCTGCAGACTAGGTCTACGTGGAGGTGACTGGTGGGTGACTCATGGGTGACTGAAAGGTCAAAACTATTCAACCGTAATTATAAAATATGTCATGGTTCAGAATATGTCTGTATATATAGATACATATACATATTTACACACACACTCACTGGGCACGCATATTACAGACAAGTCTACTTGCAGTCCGCACGGTGTCTGCAGACATTCTGCGGACTTAGTCTACAGAAAGGTCGAGTCTACAGATAGGTGACAGGGGTGACAGATAGGTGACTCATGAGTGACTGAAAGGTCAAACCGATTTTTGTAAGGGTAACATGTAGTATAATAGCTAAGTCAATTATGATTACAATCACAAAAGCCCGTTGTTAGGATGAAGAGAGTTGCTGCATAATATCTTTCTTAACGTGATTCTTGAATGTATGCTCTGTGGGGGATGATTTAATGACATGTTGAATAGAATTCCAGTTTTATTCCCGCAAATGTGGTAGTGAACTTTCCATAAATTGTGCGCACTTTACGTAAAAGACGATTATCGAGTTCAGAGAACCTAGTAGTGTTAGTATTTACAAAAGTTTCAATAACGCGCCATTTCTATGTGCAGTATTACGAAGTAACTTATAGATCACGATTGTTAACTTTATATTACTCCTATTTTTATTGTATTGTAAATTTGCATTGCTTGTTAATTACAGAAGTTTTCTTCGCAATTTTTGTCTTACTAAACAGCTTTATATTTTCTTGTTTTTTCGCACTGTTCCTTATTTTATCAAATTGTCTGTAAAGTCACCGTAACCAATGCTTGATCTGTATCTCGTTTTTTTCTTTTTCATTTTGTTCATGTACGGGAGTCCAACTGACAGTTTCTAACTTTGGGGCTCCCTGTGTAGTGCTAATTTTGTATACTATTCTTTGTAAAACTGACATCTTTGACGAATAAAACTTGGACTTGAATATGTGCACCACATACGCACAATAAATGACGGACTACACTGATAGCGCAAGAATGGTCGAAGCTGAATGTTTCGTGACGGTCCACAGGAGTAAGCGAGTTACTAGCGATAACACATCTTTGTTACAAGGTATTACAATGCACAAAACGGCTACGTTTTAAGCCTTGCGCGCAGCAAGAACAAATCTATCGTAACTGAGCACACCCACGAGTGATTAGGCAGAAATAATCAGATAGTGACCGCACCAAGGAAATTTACTGACTTAGAAATGTGACAAGCCGCTGCTTCAAAATATTTGCCAAATAAAGAACGAAGAGCAAAACACACTGATTTTGATTCAAATCGTGAGCGAAAAGTTTGGATAGCTTAGAATAAATATTTAGCCTCGCTTTTAGAACAAGCACCATATACGCTGTTCGCGCCGTTTGGACATAGCTTAATCAGCTTACAAAGCGCTTTTGCATGTTCTCTGAAGCTGTGACCAAAGCTTCGTGTCGTCCACCCAGTCACCGTCTACGATATCTCCCGAAACAGAAGTTTGCTAAGCCGCACTGGCGTCACACACACCCGCTGTAAACGCGGATGCAGTTGAGGCAAGCAATGGACGCGTCACCACGTGATCAAACATGGCAGCGCCCATGAGATCGCCGCGAAAAGGGTGAATATATGGCACTAAAGTTGTTCCTTCTATCACTAAGGTTGCTCACACTTCGTCTTACATTCTTTACAAAGTTATTCCTCAGAATATTTAGTATGACAGCCCACAAACAAATGTCATCAAACAGAACACCGACAGCGCATGCCTTTTTTTGTTGTTAAATCTTCTCAGACTGAGATAATAAAAGTGCGAAACAATAACAAAACATCGGCCCACGCAAGAGACCGCGTATATATGTTTCTGCAGGAAGTTCGGCTTCGCGTATAGCGTTTCGCTTAGACGCCGCGGTTCTCGCCGTTCGCGGGGTCTCTTCTTTGCGTGCGTAGCAATGGCGCGTTCCCTGTGGCACGCCACGCGCGGCACTGTCGAGATCAATGTGGCGACTGCGTTCGCGCTCTTTCCGTTTGTGCTTCGACGCTGCGGTGCTCGCTGCGCATGTTCACGGCGTGTACTCAGGGGGTTGCAGAATCTAGCGTAATTTCATTCTTTAAATCACTATCTCTCACGGCGTTTCTTTGCATGTCTAGCACTTGCGCTTTCCCTGTGGCACAACAGACGTCGCAACGTCGAGATCAACGTATACTATAGCGACCGCGTTCGAGCCCTTTCAGTTAGTGCTTCGACGCCGTGGTGCTCGCTGTGCATAGGAGTCCACTCGGAGCTACCACCGTGTGCGGACGTGAGGTTTGGAGCTAGAGAAGTCGTTCTTGTGGGGAAGGAGGAAAGGCTAGCACTATCTTCTGCAACCCATGCGCGAGCACGGCTCAGCGCCAGCAGGGTGGGGGAGATGGGATTAAAAGAGAGAGATGGTAGGAGGGAGAAAGGTAGAGGGTCATCCTAGCAGCATCAGAGCAGCCCGGCCGGGAGGGCCCAGTAGGTTCGACCGGAGGAGTAGGCTGGAACTAGACCGTATAGGAGGTGACACAGCAGTAGCGAAGTAGTGGCGGATCAGGAAGCCCGAGGTGGTGGGAGGGCCGTTAGGCCATCCGTCTTTGTAGAAATTTCCTACAGTCTCACCGAGAGCCCCGACGAGTCGAGGTACTCGACGACACTTAGGAAGGCTGGTAGCTGATTACGACAGGGGAAGAGGATATGTTCCTGTTGTGAACATGGACACCCCAGGCGGTGGAACTCCTGCAGAAGTCGGCCGCGGTGATGCAGGTGAGCAGGGCAGACCAGCAGGAGGTGCTCCAGAGTCTCTGGTTCACCACAGGAAGCACAGGCTGGCGAGGTGGCTTTCCCAAGGCGGTGCCGGCGGGCTGTCGTCCAGTAGCAGCCAACTCGCAGCCGGAGCAGCAACTTCGTAGCAGCTTCGTAGGAGGCCATGCTGTGAAAGAGACCGTGGGATACCCGATGGTCTGGGTGGCAGGCGATGATGGGTCGGCGCAGCCTGTGTCTCGAGAAGTCTGCAGCCGTTACAGCATGGCTGAGGGGGACGCTTGAGTGGTGGGCAGTTTTTGCAAGAGTGTCCGCCTCTTCATTGCCCGGGATCCCCACGTGTGCTGGTAGCCAATGCAGGGATAGTGAGCATGCTGCGTCCTGAAGAGCCGTCAGCGTTGAAGAGAGCAGAGCAACCCCAAGGCTAGCCCTGTCAGGGTTCTGCAGGCAGAGCAGCGCCGCCTTGGAGTAGCAGAAGATGGCTCCCGGGGTTGCTGGTAGCTCCTCTGCCAGTAGGTCTACGGCAAGGTGGAGTCCTGCTAGCTCTGCTGCGGTAGAGCTTGCATGTCCCGGGAGACGGCACAGCTTGCTCTTTTGTAGGGCCGGTGCAACGCAGGCTGCTGTGGATGAGCCCGTCTCCGGTATCACGGATCCATCGACGAAGATGTGAAGGTGGTCCCCAAGTCTCTCTTGGAGGAGACAGGCTGCCGTCTGCTGTAGGGCACATGTTGGGGAACGGTTCTTCGAGACACCTGGCAGCTCCGTCGAGATAGGGATTGGCGGTTGATGTGGTGGGAGAGGCTGTACAGCGTTTGCAGGCGTGTCACCTATGACTTCCTTATAGAGGCCACATAGCCGTCCCATGTGTGATGCTGGCGGGGAGCGTAGGCGGGTCAGGAGTGCTTGACCATCTGCGGCATGGTGTAGATGATCAATGTGTCGTAGCCCCTGTTGCAGGAAGAGTAATGACAGGGGCCAGGCCTCAGTCATTACTTCTCAGCCTCATGCTCAGCCAAAGTGGCGGCCACTTGTGACGTTCGGGGAACGGCAAGACAGCCGTATTGCTGACCGGTGCTGCAGCTCCAGTTTCCGCAGGCGGGGTGGGGGCAGCACCACAAGAGAGAGGGCATACAGTAGCCGTGAAGTGGCTGCAGCTTCAAAGAGCTGCAGGGCCCACCTGGTGGTACAGCCCTGTCCATGGACAAGGAGCTGTGAGATCTCCTTGCGGAGACGAAGCGTCTGGGCGCACAGAGCCTTGGTAGCCGGCAGCCAGGTCAACCGATGGTCAATGCGCAGCCACTCTGCACGCCCTCAAAGCGCAGCCGGGCAGCTGAGCGGTGGGCTGATGCTCTGAGATGCAGTAGCAAGGCCTCGGTCTTCCTGGCCGAGATGGTAAGGCCGATGCTGCACAAGTAGGCAGCCGCAGTGTCCAGGGCTCCCTGTAGGGCCGCACGTGCCTTGCGGATGTGTTGCGGTGGTCCCCGCACCCATAGGGCGATGTCGTCCGCGTAGATTGAGGACTGCACGCGGAAGTGAGGGTCGATCGACAGGGCAGCAGGCAACCGTGCCATGGCCAGGTTGAAAAGGAAGTGGCTCACCACTGACCCCTGTGGCACGCCTGCAGCGACTGGACGGGGGTGCTCTTCGATTGACCCACACGTACCCTGAGGGTGTGATTGTGCAGGAACGACGAGAGGAACTCCCGCAGGTTGCCACAGATGCCGAGGAGGTCCAGGCCCTGCTGGACAACTGCGTCAGGGAGGCTGTCGAAGGCACCCTGTACGTCGATCAGCAAGAGCATCACGAGGTCTCCGCCGGCCTTGGCGTCCTCCAGGGTGGACACCATGTCAGCGATGGAGTCCGCAGTGCACCGCCGCCGCCGGAAGCCCGTCTCGTCTGTTGGTCTGCCAGGAAGCCTCGAGCACGGCCCACCCAGTCGAGTCGTGCCAGAGCCATGGCCTCCATCACCTTGCAGGCAGCGGAGGTGAGGGAGACCGGTCGATAGGATGACAGTTCCCTAGCCGGTTTTCTGGCCTTGAGGATGGGTGCCACAATGGCTGTTGGCCATGACTGCTGCACCTGCCCTGACTGCCAGATCTCGTTGAAGCACTCGAGCAGGCGCTGTTGCTCGCTGGCGGCCAGGTTGCGGAGAATCTGTGGCGTTACACCGTCTGCTCCTGGTGCGCTGCGGCGTTTCCCTCGCCTCAGAGCCGCCTGAAACTCGTGCAGGGTTTGGAGCTCCTGCGTCAGCAGCAGACGCTACAGCGTCTCACGCGCTCTTCCTCTCCCTATTCCGATCACGACAACGGACGCTTCCTGCGACCTTCCACGGCGACGTCAAGATCAGTACCGATTCAGCAGGGACGCTCGCAGCGTCTCTGAGCCGTCGTGCTCGAGCTAAGCCTCAGCGTGGTCAGAATCGGCGTCCAGGGACTGCCGACCTTGTCCAACACCGCGATCACCCATTGACCATGATCATGTATGTGGAAGCTACCAACGGCGACGATCCAGCAACAGAAGGATAACCAGAAGGCCCGGCGGATGGATCATGACTCACCGCTCGCGGCCAGCGGGGACGCCGCGCCGACGCTAAGTCTGACCCAGCAGCCCGCCGCCAAGAGACACAGCATTCGAACCAAACTGTACCACGATGACCCCAGAGGCCCCCACTTCTGCCCATTGACGATTTGAAAGTCATCCTGCGCCCGAGAAACGGTCTCACGTTCGGTGAGTGGCCTCGCCACTATCTGACTCGCGCCGTCGGCATCGAGGCGCGCCTCAAGGAACAAAAGGTCGACGAACTTCACCTACGTGTTCAACGTGCTCAAAACATCGCCCTCATCAGCAGGCTAAGCGAAAGAATAGCGAGCAGCCTTAACAAGATGACATCGCTTACACTTGGCCCGCATCGCTACCCCATCTCAACATACATCGCCTCCTCCGATAATTCCTGCATAGGAATCATCATTTATCCCGACACAGGGACTACACCAACCGAACTTTTAGACCACCTGTTGGCATCTGGGGTGGAAATCCTCCATGCTCGCATGATGGGGCGAACAATCACGGCCATCATTACATTTGCTGGCCTCAAGGTACCGCGCTACGTTAGTTATTATGGGGCCGAGTACCGATGCTACACACACACACCCCGAAGACCCAGGTGTGCAGCATATGCCTTACAATGGGCCACCGTGCGGACGTCTGCCCCACGCCAAGCATCAAGCGCTGCACCACATGTGAGACTGAAAACCCATCCACCACAGAACCTCACCAGTGCCAGCCCCGGTGCCTGACGTGCAAAGGGGATCACCCGGCAACCGATCCCAGCTGTCCGGTCCGGGCACGAAAGCCACCCAACAAGTAACGAGTGTGCCAGGAACTCGAGAAACAAAAACGGCAACAGCATCGTCCTTTAACCTAATCTAGAGAGCGACGAAGCCGATCGCAGTCCCGATCCCGATCTCGGTCCCGATCCCGGTTGCGATCTCGGAGCCGAGGCCCTGGCGACTGTTCTGAGAACCGCGAGTGGGTACCCCCATCATCTTGATCATCATCCTCATCACCACCGTCGTCACCACCACCAGTGGCACCACTACCGGCCAAGAAGAAGCCGCCACCACTACCGCAACAGCTACCATTAGCAGCGCCCGAAGGCCCAGCCGGACTTAAAAGGGTAAGCTGGGCGGAGGGCCCGCCACCTTCACTGCGCAAATCTCCCTCAGACTCACCCGAACCTCAGTCTCTACTATAAACCCAATCCCAATCACAGGCGCCTCGCGAAAAGATCCCTCCCCAGTCCACAACTGCATTGTGCCGCGACCTCCAGCATGAGCATCGACGAGAATTGCACCGAGCTACACAGGAGATGCGAGAAAGCATTCTCACGGAGGTCAAGGAAATGATCCGAGCCGCCTTTGTAGACTTCCAAACCACCATGCTGGAACCAATGCGACATGAAATTACCAACGAACTCGAACAGAGCGTGAGAGAGCTCATGGCACAACCCCTTCCCCCTAAATCATCCTCCTCCTCATCCTCTCTAGTCGCACGCGCTACAGCAACCTCAGCGACGTCACTAGCGACAAGCGAGCGCGCTCACCCGTACGTTCGCCCAGCCCAGCTACAGAATTATGGCTTCTGCAATACAAATGCAAAATAGGACGGCTAGAACGGCGGGACTGACGATGTGGCAATGGAATTGCAGGGGGTACCAATCTAAACGGGGCTCGCTGCAACAGTACGTTGCCGCAGCGTCCGAACCGCCGGACATCATACTTCTCCAAGAGCCGGGCGCCACGCCAGTACCTATCAGTGGCTACGAGGCCATTAGGGGCTCGGACGAGGCGAAAGTGTGCGAGCTTGTGTCCAGGAAACTCACCTATACCCATACTAATCTCTAGTCAGACATCCCTCATCAAATCATTGAGGTTGTCCCCGCGGACACGAGACAAAATAGCCTGTACATCTTAAATGTATACAGGGCACCTCGGGCTCGGTGGGACAATTTTCAGTATCTACTCTTGGAACTCATCAAGTTGGGCCCAGTGTCCGTAGGTTGCGGTGACTTCAATGCCGCACACGTGGCCTGGGGCTATCGCAGTAACACACCAAAGGGCACCCGGCTTTGGGACCTCACACATAATCACCGATTCACCCTCATAACAGATTCAGCCTAGTCGCCAGGGAAATAGTGTCGAGAGAGACACTTGCCCAGATCTCACTTTCACGAGGGGGGTCCAGGGCGAGTGGCTGAACACTGGCGAGACGTTGGGTAGCGATCACCACATTCTCATCATCCGCATCAATCACACAAGTTAAAAACGCCCTGAAAAAAATTTGCATTACAAATTGGACCGAACTCCGCGAAATCCGTAAGGATCCAGCCACAGGAGAGGAAAGCCCCCAAAATTATGCCAGTTGGCTCAGTGATTTACGCAATGATCTAAACAAAACGACTAGCCGCATAACCACGACGACAGAGACCCCCGAGGTTGACCCGCATCTCCTACATCTGTGGGACGCGCGCCGAGGTCTCACGAAGCGATGGAAGCGGCAAAAGTTCAATCGAAAATTGCGCTACAGAGTATCCCAAATTACAAGAGCAGCCCAGGCATACACAGACCAGCTAACCAGTGCTAACTGGCAAACGTTTTGTGGTTAGCTAAGTGGTACGCTGGGCACCGCGAGAACCTGAGCAATCCTTCGGTCGCTAATAGATCCGACAAACACAAGATCCTATAAAAATCGGCAGCTTCAAATATTCCTCCGCCAGTACGGAGGAGACGGAGACCAGCTCCTGAAGGACCTTGAACAAAGGTATCTCTCCCGTGGCTCTAAGCCAAGCTATCCGGACTATCCGTATAGAGAAGAAAGTGAACCGCTAGGCACTGACATAACTGTCCAAGAAATCAAAGCCGCACTCGCAGACATTCCTAGGAACACTGCACCCGGAGAGGATGGGATACGTTATACTCTACTGCGAAATCTCCCGGATGAGGACCTGGAAACGCTCTGTGCTATGTACAATCAGCACTGGCGCGCCGTCACTCTCCCTCTGGAATGGCGACGTGCCGAGATCACTTTCATTCTCAAGCCCGGGAAACCTCTGTCGATCCAAAATTTACGGCCAATTTCCTTCACATCGTGCATTGAAAAGCTGCTTGAGTATGTAATCCTAAAACGGCTTCAACCTTTCTTGGAGATGCAAAATTTCTTCTCCCACACACAGTTTGGATTTCGCCCCCATTTGTCCGCTCACGATGTTCAGATAAAAGAGGATCTCGTTGACCGGCTCGGATGGAGACATTCAGGACCACCTACAGACGGCGGTGGATATAGTGCAGGCGTACCTCGCGACTGGAGACCTCGAATGTGCGCCACATAAATCAGAAATATTACTAATCCGACCCCGAAGCAGCTATGAAACGCCAATTCCAGTGATTGAAGTGAAAATACAAGGCATACCAATTTCCACTGCACAAAGGGTCCGAATCCTTGGTTATCACATACAATTCAATGCCAAAGCTCACTTCACGGTAGATCTCCTTGGTCGATAGTGCGAGCAAATCATCGGTATGATGAGGCGTGTTAGTAACCGCCGCTCAGGACTCAAGGAAGCCGATATGCTGCGGTTGGTCAAGGCATGCATTATCAGCCGGCTAACCTATCACCTCCCATACCACAACCTGACGCCCTCCCAGACCAACCATATAAACACGATTATTAGAAGATCGGTTAAACAAGCACTCGGAATACCTGTATATGCTTCCACGGAACGACTACTTGCTCTCGGGGTACACATTACCATCGAGGAACACACCGAAGCACACAGAATGGCGCAACTCGAGCGATTGAGACTGACCCCCATGCACAGGCAGCCATTTGCTCTCACGGCTGGGCTACCCACAGCATTCACCCTCTACGCGAGAGCATGTCCCAGTCGCATCAAACATCCGAAGCTTACTCACCATAGCGCCCATACCGCGCAATGTGCATACGGAGAATCATAATGGTCGCCGCGATGCACGTGTTAGATACATTCGGAAACTCCTCAACGTCCAGCCGGAGGGCACCGTCTATTATACCGACGCTGCCCACTATGCTCTTGCGATCAGAAACAAAGAAAGGCAAGTGTCGGTGGTGGCGGACGATCAGGGTAATATCGTCACCTCGTGTAGCGTCCAAACCGAGGCTACGCTCATAGGGGAGACGTTGGCCATAGCACTCCCATCAACCACATCGTCAGTCACATGAAAGGTCACCAAAACACGACCACATCATCATTACAGCCTCCCAAGACGCATGTCGAGCCTACCTCAGGGGTCATATACCTCAGGAAACCGATCGCGCTCTCACCAGCACACGTAAGCTCCCCGCCATTCCAGATCCCTTAATACCACGCGCATCAGGCTGATTTGGACATCTGCTCATGCCTCACTGTCGTGCCATGACCGCGCTCATGCGGCTGCCCGAGAGCTAACCTGCCGGGCACCTGGCAGTGAGGCGAGCAACCCATATCAGGCCTCCCAGAATTTGCCCAACACACATCCTGACACTCTAGCCTTTTACAGACTAGGGCGCTTGCAATATCACCCTCCACCCAAATCCTTCTCCCGGAATGAAGCCGTATCCCTGAGACGGCTTCAAACCAACTCATATCCGAACCTCCTCCTTCTCAACAAGCTCTCCCAAACCTTATATCCCACCACCTGCCCAGGCTGCGGTGCACCACCGGCGACGTTCCACGTCACGATTGAGTGCCAAAAACTACCTAAGGATATCCCTGTTCTACAGTCCCCCCAACCAACATATGCGCAGTGGGAGGCGATCCTCCGTCGCTCCGAGCCTCAGGTCTGGCTGGTCCTGATACGACGAGCACTAGCGGTAGCGACAGCCATTGGGGCCCTGGACTGAGGGCTACAACCACATAAATCCTTTCACTTTATGATAAAGTTTATTCTGTCTCTCGCTGTGCATATTCGCGGCCTCCATACGCTTGCGCGTAACCCGCGTTCACGAAGTGAAACGTCACAAATTTTTAAGCGAAGTTTCCTTGCCGAGTTCGAGGCACTTTTTCGCATGTATCTGGCTTGTAACGCCGAACGCCACGGACGCATGCTTCGACAAGCGGCATAGGACACCCCTTCTTGTGGGCAAGCCAGCGCGTTTCAATCCGCAGTTGCACTAGAAGAAACCGACGCATCAGAAACAGCACGAGTGCAATACGACGCTATGGATGGATGGATGGATGGATGGATGGATGGATGGATGGATGGACGGACGGACGGACGGACGGACGGACGGACGGACGGACGGACGGACGGACGGACGGACGGATGGATGGATGGATGGATGGATGGATGGATGGATGGATGGAATAACTTTAATGAAAGGTCGTGCAAGCTACGGGGCGCAAGGTCCCATAGAGCGGGCTGCTCCCACGTTGGGACCGGGAGTTGTAACTCCCTGGCCGCATCGTGGGCTCACTGGACAGCCCAGGGCTGCTCCGCCTGGTCCGTGCTGCGTAATGCTTCTTGTAGCCTGACGGAGTCTTGATCCTTGTTTGCGTGGGTCCGACCACACGGCCAGAGCAAGTGATGTACGTCTAGTGTGCTATGGCAATTTTCGCAATATGATGTTTTAACCAAGGAAAATTTAAACAAATAATATATGTATGGTGCAGTGCATGTAAATATATGTATACAATGTCCAGCCTGTCTATAATTCACATCAAATAAAATCATGTATTCGTATAACATGGTGTCAATGAAGCCAAAACCTCCCCAAACGTAGGCCGATCCCGGAGTGCAATGTCGGCCCGACCCGCG
Source organism: Dermacentor andersoni (assembly GCF_023375885.2). NCBI lineage: Eukaryota > Metazoa > Arthropoda > Arachnida > Ixodida > Ixodidae > Dermacentor > Dermacentor andersoni. Next base: position 163,971,021 of record NC_092818.1, on the reverse strand, counting down.
GCGGAGATGAAGCAGGCGTTAAGCACTCCCCATACGTGGGCTGATCTCGAAGATAGTGCAATACCGGTCCGACCGGCTGTGGAGGTGAAGCAGGCGTTAAGCACTACCCATACGTGGGCTGATACCGAAGATAGTGCAATACCGGTCCGACCGGCTGTGGAGGTGAAGCAGGCGTTAAGCACTTCCCATACGTGGGCCGATCCCAAATATAGTGCAATGCCTAGCCGACCAACGGCGGAGGTGAAGCAGGCGTTAAGCACTCCCCATACGTGTGCCGATCCCGAATATAGTGCAATGCCTGGCCAACCCGCGGCGGAGGTGAGACAGGCGTTAAGCACTCCCCATACTTAGGCCGATTCCAAAGATAGTGCAATGCCGACCCGACCCACGGCGGAGGTGAAGCAGGCGTTAAGCACTCCCCATACGTGGGGCGAACAAGACGACAGTGCAATGCCGGGCCGACCCACGGCGGAGGTGAAGCAGGCGTTAAGAACTCCCTATATGTGGGCCGATCCGAAGATAGTGCTATACCGGCCCGACCCGCGGTGGTGGTCAAGCAGACGTTAAGCACTCACCATACGTGGGCCGATCCCAAAGATAGTGCAATGCTGGGCCGACCCACGACAGACGTGAAGCAAGCGTTAAGCACTCCCGATACGTAAGCCGATCCCGAAGACAGTGCAATGCCGGACCGACCCACGATGGAGGTGAGACAGGCGTTAAGCACTCCCCATACGTGGGCCGATCCCGAAGAGAGCGCAATGCCGGGCCGACTCACGGTGGAGGTGAAGCAGGCATTAAGCACTCCCCATACGTGGACCGATCCCGAAGATAGTGCAATAACGGCCCCCCGACCCGCGGCGGAGGTGAAACAGGTGTTAAGCACTCCCCATACGTGGGCTGATCCCGAAGATAGTTCAATGCCGCGCCGACCCACGGCGGAGGCACAGTTCGCCATTAAGGGGTCCACATAGCTTCGCTGGTCATCCTTCTTCACAGAGTGAAAGGGCACTGAGTTCTTTTTTTATTGATATGATATTTCGCCGGTTTATTTGTGCACCTTCGCCTATATGTTGAATGTGAGTCAGTTGTGCGTTTCGTGGATCGCGATTAATTATTAATGGTTTATCCGGGGCAGCATGTCGTTCACTCATCTACTACTGGGTGAGCAGGCCCGAGTGCGCTGTTGTGCTAACAGTGCGGCCGAGAAAGGCACGCCGAGTTCCATCTGCATGCCGACGCGGCTGCCTTGGAGTTTGTTGTCGCTGGTGTCTGCGCTTGCACGTCGCTTTTTGTATTCCTTTTACACATTCACTAACCATTTCGCATATTCAAGAAGCCTTCAAGCGCAGCCTTCCACGTCGTATTTGCCAAAGCAGTGCATTTGTTTACATCTACAGCTTCAGATCGCCGTCATATAGCTTCGGATATATTGTGGAAACGGCGGATCGTTGATATAAAATAATTTAAAAACGTAGCAAGACATACATATCTTCGCATATGAGCAGCGTTGCTCCACCCTGAGACGAGTCAATATGAGCGGCCGCGCCACTCGCATTGTGAACCGGACACATATATTACGGGCTGTTATTACTGATTCTCGGTTTTGTTTAACTTAATCATACTTACAGTTTTCGCGTGCCATAAGTTATTATTAGAGAAAACTGTGCTCGGCATAGGCGCTTACTCATATATAGGTCGTGTAGTTCCCTCGCGAAAACGCTGATGCCATCGCTGACACCGTTGGTGATTGAGCGAGTTTTATGCTGATGTGCCAAATGCACTGTCTCTTCTTTCCCTTTTGACGCAGAGGTAAGCAGTGCTTCTCTGGAATTAAGAAATGTGTCTGCATAAGAACACGTACAGACCCGCCATCTACGTAGCAAATGCGACGGACAGCGTTCGGGAACGGTGACTAAAGTATAAGATGTTGGCACAGCGCTATGTCGCCGCTTGCCACTTATTGTTTACGTGCCGTGCGAAGTGTAGTTGATATCAAATCGCTATATGGTCACAACTGAATTATAAGAGCGGTTTCCTTTGTCCTGACTGATTACTTTTTTAAGTGCATACCCATCGGCAGCGGTTGCACGAACTCGAAGGGGTCAGGCCTAACCCAACCTTCGCTCAACAGGATCAACATTGGCTCAAACTTCACGCGCACGGCTTGAGAGGACTGAAACTTGTGCATTTCAACTTCGAAGGCATGTCGACGCATTTTGAGTGCGAATTTGAGTGCAAACCGACAACGCAATAGCTGCGGCTATCGTGTTGTTGGTTCCACGGCTGATCGCGTGGGGTTCGTTCGCGCGATCATGGTCGGCACGCTGATTTTATCAGTGCATGCCGACGACAAGAAAGCCCGGCGCGCCACAAGAACTCGCGCCCGTCGGTTGCGTCGTTGTCAGTCTATTACGATGAAATTGTCTCAGCGACACAGTGCTGAATAGGCCACCAATCATTGGCGTCAACGTCTTGTTGGTCACGTAGCGACCCAGTGTCACCGTGCCTTAAACGAGTACGTGAAGTCAGGCACGCGCTGGCACCACCACACTGTAAAATAATTTACACCCTTAAAAGTGAGAAAGGGTGTAAATGTGTCTACACTCTAAGAACAGTTTTCACCCATTAGCGTGTCCCTTCTGCCACACAATAATCGTCATCTGCCTTGATGCGTATCCTTTCTTGAAAACGGCGCGCCCGCTGCTTTCCTGTCGGGAATGCTATCATGCTGATAACGCGCATGCCGTTCGTTACTGGAAAGTACCGGGCTCGCAGCGTTAAAGAAAGGAAACGCATCAAGGCAGATGACGATTATCGTTGTGTGGCAGAAGGGGCACTCCAAAGGGTGTAAACTCTTCTTAGAGGGTATAACTCAAACCCTTAGGGTGTGATTTATGTGACACCCTAAGGGTGCGAGTTATAGACTCATTTACACCCTTTCTCACTTATAAGGGTGTAAATTGTTTTACAGTGCAGCAAGAGTGGGCCGACGCTGCAAGAAGACTGCGTCAGCAAGATGACGTTTTTGAAATGTCGCCCAAGCGTAACGCAGGGATTTGTTGATAATTTTGATAGCCGTCAATGCCAGGCGGCAACTACGTGGCTCACGGTGCAGTCCGGACGAATCCCTGCCACTTTCTGTTTTTAAAGTGGAGTGGCAGTCTTACGCTACGCACATTTTCGGCACCGCACCGACGTAGAGTTACAGACCAGTGGAGTACCAACGCGGTACACGGCCACAAGTGTTCGCTGCAGTGAGCGTCCGTGGGTTTTTTTTTAAAGGATACTTTCCCCTGATATCTGGCCGCGCGGCCGCGCGTGCGTCCCTTCCAAAACGTTTCGCCATTAATCCCGTAGGGCAGAACACATGCGCCGTCGTGCCATGAAAAAGGCAGATTGCCCGAAAGCACGCGCCACTCCGTCATTTTCCTGCGGCGAACGAGCGAGTGAGGTAACGAAGCGACAGCGGGCCCCTCCCCCTGCTTCCAGCTCCTCCTCGCCACTCGGTTGCGTGAGAGCTCACGCGCAAAGATCACACCTCCCTAAAGCCCCTTAAACTTCGTAAAGTAGCGACACGCTTTGAAGAATGCCTCCTCCTCTCGCGCTCTGGCCGAGGCCGACGCAGCGTCGCTATTGGCCCAATAGCATCACGTGGGCCCTCGTGCCGACTTACAGTGCTTCAGCGCCATTTTCGCTCGAGCGGTGTAGGCGGCGTAACGTCGAAGAGGGAGCGTGAAAGAGAGGAGAAACGAGGAGGGGTGAAGGCGAAGGAGGAGAGTGTCGTTACTTTACGAAGTTTAAGGGGTTTTACACATCCCTTCCTCCACCCGCCCTCTTCGCAACTTGGTTGCCCGAGAGCGAAAGCCCTTTGCGTCGGCTCGTTTCCTCGCCTTCCCTCGCTAAAGTCTGACCAACGTCGTACCATAGAGTTTCATACAATCATTTAGCGCGGCTATATTTATTTAAAACGATGAATGGAGCATTTCTGTACCTTTCCTGCCTCGATCGCCTTCTCGCCCCAGGCTTGTAATGGTTTCGATAAATGCGTTGCGATAAATGCGATAAATGCATTGTTTCTTTTAAGTACTTGCTAAATAGCAACTGATTCATTTTAAGCTCGGAAAACGAGTAGTAAATCTGCCGTGTACACGTAAACCAGAGCAAAGGCCATGCAGAGCTGCTCTTTCTACTTTTGTCCCTTGCAATGAAGCTAACAAGCAGACGACGCGCAGCGTTGTAGAAGGCACGGGATTATTTTTCTCTCGCGATACGGCATGTGCTGTATAGCATGCCAGTCACGAGAGCT